>NW_008622685.1:0-2495 GCF_000691845.1 Merops nubicus | reverse complement strand
GCTGTGCCAGCCGTGCCAGCAGGAGGTGGGCGAGTGGAGAGCCTGGGAAGGAGGGCTGGAGTCAGGCTAATCCGGCCCACAGGAGCTCTAGGCAGCAGGGCAAGAGTCACCTCCCTGCAGTTTGGTGTCGTTGGGCACTAAGCATGTACAACTCCCCTGAGCCTACAGCTTTGTCAGGGGGCTGCAGCAGAGCTCTCCTCTTTAAAGAGGAAAGAGCAGGGCCAACTAAGGAAATGTTTTTATAAAAATGTGCCACTACTTCAATGTCTCTTTGCTGTGGGGAACTTCACCTCACAGGATTCCTCCTTCGGGACCAGTCAAGTGGCTCGTGAGCACCACAGCAGTTATTGCTTCAGCAATGAGTTGACTTCTGCAAGCACAGATCTCATTCCTCCCCCAAAGAGGGAAGGTTTGTTACCTAAGTGCCTCTATGCTGAACTGTCAGGAAAATGCCAGATAACCACTCGTCCCAGGCTCACACTAAAGAGGTGGAATGCAGCAGAAAGCTCAGCTGGCAAACGGGCACATAAGAGCTCCAGTACAGCAACCACGTGCCTGCGGCGGCGAGAACCCAACACTAACCCTTGGACAGCCTTGCTACTCCTGGCTAAAACTGACCCGCTTCCAAAACACGACAGCCACCACCACCACGGGAGCAGCCACCCCCCAGCCCTCACCTGTCCCGCCCTGCCCTGGGCAGTGGCTTTACTTCTCAAATGCAAATAATAAAAAAAAAAAAGTATGAACTTCAGACCTTTAAAGCTTCTAGAATAACAGCTTTCTAGTACAACCAACAGAGCACACTGCAAGAAAGTGAAGGGAGGCCTGGAGAGCTGTGCCAGGACAGGGGTGTGCTGCCAAGCCCGGGCACTGCAGACAAGCAGGGTGCCACACAATGCTGTTCTCACCGTGCACCAGGCAGCTCTGTGTCTGGATTTATCTCGGTGTATGTTCCTGACCTACTTCCACTTCTCAGCTGGGAAACCCACGAGCAAGGCTGCTCAGGCAGAGCAGTGAGCTTCCAGGAGCTGGACAGTTATCCCCCTGGCAGAACCGCTCCAGACATCACCCCCCCCAGTTCCCATGCCCCATCTTGCTGCACAGACCCTGTGTTATCACACTGCCTTCCTCTGCTTAACCTTGCAGCAGTGATCCGATTTCTCTTGTGCAATATTCCTCTGATTCTCCCCCCAAAGCCTGTTAAAACTGCATATTAAAAGATCCTGACTGCCAGCAATCCAGCCCTTCCCAAAACACCAGCAAGCCTCCAAGGTCGGCCAGCAGACAGCAACAGCAGATACTGAGATTAAGAATCAGCTTCTGACCTTGTTACTAATGCACAGCCCCGCCTGTCTCCACAGCAGTTCTCCACTAGCACCTGCATCCTCCACTTCTCTAACAGAAGACGTGGCTGAAGATTTGAGTGACCAGCAAGGGCAGGGACAGAGGGACCTAGCTGGAAAAAGCAAATCTTTGGGCAAGGCAGGGTTGGAAAGTGTTTTATGGTAGCCAGAAGTGCTGCTAAACTTGTACTTGAGACAAACTTGTTCAGGCCTTGACAGCTGCAGGAACAGCAATCACTGCAGTGCACGCTGGCTGTCTCCTCATCGCACACTAGCTAACCAGGACAGGAACGACCCATAACTGTGCCCCTCAGAAACCATTACAGGAACCCCAGTTGTTCACATCTCTGTGTGTTTCTGCACTCAGAAGGACAGAGTGGCCTCACAGCTTTGTCTGTCTTGGGGGTAGAGAGCAGCAGTGATGTGGAGAAGACAGACCCCAAGCCTGGACACCTGGCACAGCAGCACTGTCTCCTCAGTGAGAAGCCCACTGGGAGCCTGACCACCACCCAAAGCTGGGTGCTCCAGGATCTGCCCAGGCACTGGCAGCCACAGCAGAGCAGAGGCTGGAGGCCTTGGAGCCAGAGCTCGCCAGGCTGCCCATGCCGAGGTGGACAGGCCCCCCCTCCATCGCCCTGCCTGGGAGCCACACCTCAGCCCCAGGCTCCCAGACAGGACAGGAGCCTTCCTCCTCCTCCTCCCCAAACCCACCAGATGCCTGAGCAATCCTGCAGTGCTGAAACACGGAGAGGATTTTTCCACCTCCCTGCTCCTTCAGCAATCGGCTCGTGCCCAGGGAGGCAGGGATTACACGGTGTAACTCTTTAACCCGGTCCTGGCACCGCGGGCGTGGCGCCGCTTCGGAGCCGGGGGGAGGGGGAGGCGCCAGCGCTGCCCTCCCTGCTCCTGAACCGCGTCCAGCCCGCTCCACTGAACTTTGCTTTAGGTGACAAACTTCAAAAATCCGCCTCGTCGCCATAGAGCCAGGGCAGGGAGGAAGCGGCGGGTCACTCACTCGGCAGATGTGAGCACCCCGGGTCGAAGGGGCCAGCCCCAAACCACACTGCTTCTGGTTCGTCAAGGGTCAGAGGAAGGCTGCGCCCAAGATGAATGCTCGGGACCGTAACTGCTTGAAGATACAGTGCACCAAAC
>NW_008622684.1:1499-1783 GCF_000691845.1 Merops nubicus | reverse complement strand
GGCTCGCAGGTTCCTGCCCTACGTCCTCTGGCTCCTTATCTTGGCTCAGATCTTCTGCTACCTCGGCCTGAACTTCTCCCGCTCGCCCCAGGCCGGCGACACGGTGGGCTGGCAAGCGTTCTTCGTCTTCTCCTTCTTCATCACCTCCCCCCTGCGCCTGGCACCCATCGTGCTCCTCACCGCCGCCTCCTGCGGGGTCCACACGCTGGTGTTGGGGGTCACGGTCGCCCAGCAGCGCCAGGACACCCTGGATGAGGCCTCACTGCTCAGACAGGTACGAGGGG
>NW_008622684.1:0-1117 GCF_000691845.1 Merops nubicus | reverse complement strand
AGTCCCCACCGCTGGAGGGGTTTCGAAGCCGTGGAGATGTGGGGTGAGGGACACGGGGCAGTGGTGACCTGGCAGGGATGGAGGAAAGGTTGGTCTCAGTCTGGAAGGTCTCTTCCAACCCAAACGATGCCATGATTCTACAACTCCTGAGCTGCAGTTTGGCCTCTGAGGCACGACGGACTGTGGCCTGCCCTGTCCACCCTGCCCAGCACCCTTGCTGGTGCCAATTTCCCCTTTGAGTTGCAAAAATGGCCAAAAATGGGCATTTTTAGCAGAAACGTGGCAGGAGCCCAGCTTCAGCCTCACAAACAACCACCGGAGCCTTCCCAGGAGGAAAGAGCCGGGCGGGTGCTCGGTGCCAGCTCGGGCCTGGGGCAGTGCCCATCACCCAGCCCCGCTCTGGGGCAGAGCCTGGGGTCACTCCGAGCTGATTCTCTGCCCCAGGAATGCTGGAGAAACGATGTCCTCAAACCCAAACGTGGCCCTAAGGACGAGCCACCCACCCACCAACCCACGCAAAGAGGGGACGTGGGGGTCGGGTGGGGGGCAGAGGTCCCCGACCCATCGAGGGGTTAATATTTCCAGCTTGGAGCAGCTAGAGATTGGTTTTATTCCCAAAATCGATGGGTCTCACGACTTGGCCACGTCCTTCTCCTCCCACTGATGTCCCCATCGGTCTGGGGATTCTTTCCACGGCCACGGGGAGGGTGGAGAAGCCAAGGCAGAGCTGAAGAGCTTGTGGGCTGCTGATGGCAGCAGGGAAAATCCCCCTGGAAGCATCTGCTCAGCCCTGGAATGGTGTGAGCTCCGGGGGAGGATGCTGTGGGAATTTGGGATGCTCTGGGTCGGCTCCTAGGAAACCTCCAGCTGCTGCTCCCAGCCTCAAGAGGAAGGAGGATTGGGGATCATTTATGAGCTTTTTGGGACACGTGCTCACGGAAAATGGATCCCGTTCTCTAAAAAAAAAACCCCAAATTAGTGTTTTTTCCTCATCAGTGGAGTGTGTGGCTTGGGGCCGGCCCCCCAGCACAACCCACCTCCTGGAATCACCCAGGATTTTGGGAAGAAAAGCACTTTCTGAGCCCCGTTGTGGGCACGGGGGTGGGAGGGTGGGTGG
>NW_008622683.1:2359-6795 GCF_000691845.1 Merops nubicus | reverse complement strand
ATATATTATATAAAATATATATTACATGAATATTTATATTTGTAAATATCCAAACATGCACCCCACAAACTGCCAAAATATGAGGAAAACCAATAATACTCTGCCAAAACTACAAAAAGATACTCTGGAAATTTCACCACCAACAAAACCTTTTGGTGCCCAAAACCGCTGTTAATTGCTCTTTGCTGTGCTCCTGCTTACCACCTACATAACTGTCCTCACAGCAGATGCACAGCCAATAACATCTGATCACACATAATCCATGCTAAGCTGCTCCAGGTAGCAGAAAACAAACAGAGCCTGTGTCAGGGCATGAACCTGATGCAGAACTTGGCTGTGCTTTAGTGTAAAAGGCAGGAGCATGGCTGCTCATTTCGACACACGTAAAGCCAAGTCAGCAGTCCTGAACACAGGGACATGTTAAAAAACAAGTGCTCTCAGCATCCATAGCACCAGAATCCACTGGATCCACAAAGAGATTCCATGGAAAGGTCTTCCTATAGCTTGTTTCTTACTGCAAGCTAAGCACAATGACAGAACATTGGAGGTCTTTACGTGGTATAATTTCCGAGAAGTCTCAAGCATCTACAGAATATTTAAAAGAAATATGAATATATTCATGCATTGAATTGTCTTTCCTAACCCTTATAGTTTCACTCTACATCTGCCTTTAGCAAGTGTCTGGTGATTTACTCCCTGACTGAAGAACAAAGTGTGTTCCTGCTCCAAAACAAGGTCACTGCTTGATGTCGTTGGAACTATTACCATTTCCCACAAAACACAAAGTAAATGCTGTTTTTCTGAGGCAGCTAAACACTTGGCAAACCAAAACCTGGGCCAGCAAATTCCCTGCACCAGTAACTTTTGACTACTAGTAAGAAACCAATATCTATCTCTACTTCTCCTGTGTCCTGGACACTCTGCAGAAGGAAATGGTTTTGATGAAGGTACTTTATTCTTCACTTATCTCTCACATGGGTGAGAGGCTTTATTTTTCAGGCTTTATTTTTCAGTAAATCAACTTACCAGTTTCTTTATAAGATACTATCTTTGGATCAATGCCCATAGGTACAATTTCTCTGAATACTCCAACTCGAAGGTCTGGGAAACAGTAAGCTCCTCCTGCACTGCTCTAGGAATAAAAAACAAAACCAATCCACCAAAATTTGCCAGGTTTCAAGATTAAAATGACCCACACACTTTAATTCCTACAATCCACTTGAATATGAAAATGTCTTGGTGGCTGAGGACAAGAAATGTCTCTTCTGTCATCCACACTAAATCCTGAGGTTTGGGCAATGGAACTCTACCATGAACTGGCAGACTCATCTCTGTGGCCCAGTGACTACTCTGCAGGTGAGACCATTTGGCATGAGGTCACTTAGGAGTTGGAAGAACAGATCTTGGTCAGAAACAATGTCACTAGCACCTATCACATGACAGTCAAGGCCCCTGCAGAGCATGCTGACCCTGACAAGGACATCAAATAATCTCCTCCAGTAAGCACCATGTTGACACATCTGGGCCCCACAGCTCTGCAGCATCTACAGTGGCCACTGAATATTTTCATGGCCCCAAATGGAATTTTCACTCCTCTGTGCCCATGTTTTCATGGCACAGAGACCTGAAACCACCATTTAATTGGGCATACAGCATGCAGAGGAACTGTGAGGCATAAAACACCATCCTGTACTAATGCATGAATGTTGATGCACAGAGACATTGTCATGGTTACAGGGGCTGGGACCAGTTTATCCTTATGTGGGTAGAACCAAAACTGTGTATTCTATACTCTCTCTGTCAGTGCTCATGGGCTGTTAAGAAAATCATGGGTAGCAGCTGCCCAGGACAGACTCACACCCCAGGCTACAACAGATAAGGAAAGAGGTCAGGGAGATGTTAACACCTTCCCACCCAGCAGGAGGAGTCCTCCCTGTCAATGGGCCCATCCATGCCTCGCCCCATGACTCATACAGAGCTCCCCCCAGGAGCTATTTCTGTTTAATGGACCATCAAGGACCCACTGCATGACTCACAGACTGATATCAACCCATTGTGAGATGCTCTGCCCAGGGGGAGGAGCCAAGTGCTCCCACCTGGATGTAAACTGGGGTTCAGTACAGCACAGGGGGCCTTACCCACTGGATTTCCAGAGGACAAGAGCTACCAGATCTTTTCTACGAGACCACTGCTCCATCTGGACTGCTACCACCACCCTAACTACAGAGTATCAGGTTGTATTCTGACTCTGTCTGTGGTTTTCCTTTGTATTATTGCATTTATTTTTTTTTTCCCTATTAAATTGTATTTCTGCCTTGGAGTCTCTCCCTGGTTTGTTTTCAAACCATTACAGAGATCAAGAAGTGCTGAAGATTTTGCCAAGGTCAAGGTAAAATTCCATCCCTGTTCTGTTTTTGCACCTATACATGACTGTAACTAACAGGTCATGTTTACTTTTGAAATTCAGACAGGAGCAGCAGACAGTTGAAAAGATAAGGCTGAATCATCATTACAGCTCTAAAAGGGATTTGAGTTTCAGAAATTTCACTAATTCCTTTGATCTATTTATGGAAAAAAAAATAGTACTCCCAGCAAATAAAACTACGTGGAAAAGAAGAAAATCTACAAAAGCAGCAGTCTTTCTTCCTGACAGAGAAACCTTCACTGCCAGAGCAGGATGCCATTTGGTGCCAGCCACAGCTGCCATCACCATCTGAAGACAGCAATCAGCACACAGGCTCAGGCTCAAGCATAGGTGAGCACCCCACTCTCCCTCCAGCCAGGCACTAACTGGAGTAGGGAGTAACCTCTGGACTGTGCCTGTGTATTTCCTCTTGAAGACATCCCATTCACAGACCTGAGAGTGCATCTCTGTGGACACCAAAGCCTGCATGAACCCAAGCCAGCAGGCTTCTAGGTGTCATAGTTACAGGGGCTGGGACCAGTTTATCATTGTGTGGTTATAACCAAAACCTGTATATTCTATACCCTCTCTGTCTTTAAATTCATTTCTCCTGCTAGTTTACTTCTAAACCAGCACACTAGGCCAGGATCTCAAACCAGGGTGAAGAGCAGTGTGTGGGAGTGGTTTCCCTGAGTAAGTGTACGTTGTGATGCCTTGTGTTTGGCAGTCAAGTTGGAGGAAACACCTGTTGAAAACTGGAGGGGCTAAAGCATGCTCCCTCATTCACCTGTACTTTTTGCAGCTGCACCTGTAGCTGCCAAAACTTGTAGTACCTGCTAACACTGCTCATGATCACTGGTGAAAACAGGCATAGACATCTAACCAAAGTCAGGTTAGGAAATCTTGACTTAATCAGCGTTGGGAGAGAAGATCTGCTAGAGCAAGAATTAATACTATAAGAAGTAATGTGCTCATTTCTTAAAAATTAAATGTCCTGCATTAATTTTTACACAGACATTATTACTTTTTCATACCTTGAAATCCTCTTGACACAAAATATCTTTGAACAGAGGCTGGGAAAGCATAGCTTCAATGTAGAGACTGGTAGCTACTTTGCTTCCACCAACTGTTCCATTAATCCCTTCTGAAGCAACTCGTACCTAGAAGGCAAGAGGAGAAGCTGGGGCTAAGGCTTAGTTAACAGCAAAAATAGACCACAATGAAACTGCCAAAATATGAGTGGGTGACAAGAGGCAGACACAGAAAAGCATTCATAAAAGAGACTGTTGAGGAAGGAAGGAAGGGAATGATGTTTATAGTACAGTTGAACATAAAGAAGACAGTAAATAGAAAAGGAATAAATCCCCAATAATTGCTTTTCAGCCACTTCAAAAGAACAACATCAGAAAAGCCTGTGCAATAAACACAGAAATGCTAACTGGTTAACAGGCAAATCCTGCACTCAGCATTAAAATTCCCAGTGGAAGTCTGCCTCTGGAAGAACAATGGGATTGTGCCCAGTGACTCACATAGCTAAAAGAAAAATGTGAATATGCATAATATTGCATGCAATACTAAATCTCTGTGTGAGTCATTTTATCTCCAGAACTGACAAATGAACAAAAACTCTGAAGTGGTGAGAAAAGAAAAAACAAAGAAAAACAAAACAAGATTAAATATAAGAGGCAAGGAAAAAAACCACAACTGGTTGAGAAGGCAAATATTTTAACCTGTCTTGGATATGGAAAAAAAAAAAAGACAAAAAAACCCCATGATAAAAACACCAACCAACAGACAAAATACCTGAGGAAAAAAACCGAAGTGAACATGTCAGGATGTTCCACCCCCAGGACCTGTGCTGATGTAAAATGGGGAACGTGCTGACCATCAGCAGAGATAAGAAGCTACTTAGGAAGAAAAGCCAAAGACTAAAGTTTCTCTGAGCTGCCCTCTTGAAAAGTGCTCTCCACCGACAGCCTAGGAACCTGAGGTTTTTGAGGCTGCAGCTCCCGGGGGCCGTACCTCACCGGCT
>NW_008622683.1:0-2271 GCF_000691845.1 Merops nubicus | reverse complement strand
GCCAGGAAGGGGACGCAGCAGGGCCCGGTGCAGGGAGGAGCCCCGCTACCCGCTGGTGTGCTCCGAGCCCGGTCTCACCCCGCCCACGGCCGACAGCTGGTGCCTTGCAGACGCGACACCCCCACCCGCTGAGCCGGCCGGCCCAGCTGCACTGTGCTGCGGGGGGGACCTGCCCTCGGGCTGGGCTGTGCTGCACGCCTCCTTTCGCCACGGGACAAACCCAGCCCCACAATCCCAGCGGGCACCTGCATGCAGCTCCCTGTGGGTAACAACCATTGTGCTGCCTGCCTCTCCCTGCTCTTATCTAAAAGTGCATCCCAAAGCTCTCATGTGCACAGGCTTTCTGTCTGACAGCAGGAACGACGAAAAGGCTTATTCTTCCTGCTAAAATGAAAATTAAAAAAATACCTGTTGCAGTTTGAATGGTGGGAAGAGGGTAACCCCTGCAGGGACAGGGTCTGCAGAGCCTGCTGTGCATGCATCAGAGGCTTGCTCAGTGCTGCACTACTCAAGGTTCCCAGCTTTGAAAGGAGTGTAAAATTATCTGTGTTTTTTTTCTTTGTACTGTTAGTTCTTAAAAAGCATCTAAAATGATACTTTACAGAGCCTGATTGCTTTCTTAATTGGATCATAACATCTTCTGGTGCAAAACACTTGGTTCTCCACATGCTCCCCCATCCTGCACTAAGCAAAGGTGATGTGTTTTAGTATTTTTTAAGAATACAACCATTGCTTAAAACCTTACCTTCCCAGTGAGATGCAGATGCTGGCACAGAGCCTTTTGCCAAGCACAGAGTCTCTCTGGATCTTTCACCTCACAGTAACAGTAATACAGAAGTACTTCTCCCACCTTGCTGTCCGTAGCATGGTAAGAATGAAGAAACAGGAAAGGATGTTAGGATTGAAAGCACAAAAATATGTTGTTATCAGAAACCACTCAAAAATCAGGCCATTTTCTTCTGGCAGATGCAGGGAAAACAAACTTTGGCAGGATTAGCACTGCTGGGTTTGATATACTTCAAAGAGAAACAATATGAACTGAGAAAAGCTTCCACATACCTAGTTCTCAGGACTGGTTACAAAATGAACCCATCTGTGTTTCACGAGAGACCTCTGAACAGCTGTGTGCTCTAAACTGAAGTTTCTTTCAACACACAGTACTCCTGATTTCTCTGCACCCAAGTGTCCCATTCAATGCTCAATCTGACAAACCTGCATTTCAAATTTCAGTGCTTGAGCTATCTAAATTGAAAAAGCTCAAATTCTCAGTGAGATTTTGCACTGGCATTCTGAGCAGCACAAGCTGAACTCTCACAGAAACTCTTGTGAGCCTACTTATTCATAACTGACCAGCCCTTAAGGTCCTTGAACATCCAGAGAAAAGGGACCTGTGCAGGGCATGCCAGCTGATCAGATCTAAAGCATCTGAAGATCATTGGGGAAGGTCAGGGAAGACTCCTTCTATATCTTAACTTCAGATGTTGGATGAGGCCTGGAACAACCGAGTCTAGTTGAGAGGTGTCGGGGCGCATGGGACCCAACTCTAACCCTGACCCTAAGTCAGGGAGCTTGGGTCAGAAGATCTCTACACATCCTTCCAACCTGAGCCATTCTATGATTCTATTATTAAAGTGTCATTGACTGAACTTCATAAAAAGTAGTACTGGCAGAGGATCGTGTTGGAGTATGAAAGGCTGGACCTGAGCCAGCAATGCATGCTCACAGCCCAGAAGGCCAAATACACATCCTGGGCTGTATCAAAAGAAGTGTGGCCAGCAGGTCAAGGGAGGGTATTCTGCCCCTCTGCTCTGCTGTGGTGGGACCTCACCTGCAGCACTATGCCCAGCTCTGAGTCCTCAGCACAGGGAACAGACCTGTAGGAATGTGTCCATCCAGGGAAGGGCCACAGAAATCATGAGGGCTGGAACAACTCTGCTCTAAGGACAGACTGAGACAGCTGGTGTTGTTCAGCCTGGAGAATGGAAGGTGCTGGGGAGACCTTACTGCAGTCTTTCAGTATTTAAAGGGGGCCTATAAGAAAGATGGGGACAATCTTTGCAGCAGAGCCTATTCTGAGGACAAGGGGTGATAGTTTTAAACTAAAAGAGGAGACATTTAGAATTGCTGTAAGGAATAAACTGCAGTAAAGGTGGCGAGGCCCATTGCCCAGCAAGGTGGTGGGTGCCCCATCACTGGAAACACTTGAGGTCAGGTGGGCCGGGGCTCCGAGCAGGCTGCTCTAGCTTCAGACACCTCTGCTCAGTGGAGGGG
>NW_008622682.1:0-3061 GCF_000691845.1 Merops nubicus | reverse complement strand
GGTTGTATATCTTTTATATAAAAATTAATATTATATAAAAATAAGATAGTAGTTCCTCTATCAAAAAAAAAGTTACTTTATAAGAATTTCTTATAAATTCCTTTCTAAGGCTCGGAGGACAGTGTGTAATTGGTCTTTCTCAATTAGAAGGCTGATATTTATCATTATAAATCCACATATTTCTTGATTTAGCCAATTCCTTTGTGGAAGACAGATACTAAATGAGGGGATACAGATTTCTGTTACCACAGGTTAAGGAGAGGATGGTGCAAGGTGCACTCTGGGCATGGAGTAGCCCACAACTGTTGTGCCAAACACATTCCACCTTTGCAGCACCCCCTGAGGAGCTGTAAGCACCACCCCACCCCACACTGTTAGGGGGAATTCTGTATTTTGAGCTGGGATGTGGCTGTAAAGCTTGAAGAGGAGGCTTCATTTTACTGCTTCTAAGGAAAAGTGTTTGTTAAATTAGCACTGGCTACCTTCTGACCAGCTCTGTGACAGCATAAAGGCTGAAGTGGCAATTCAGATTTTTATTTTAGATGGAAACAATGCTTATTTCAGGGTTTTTTGGTTCTGTCTTCAAAGGATTCCTTTTTCTAGCTGCTTTTGGCTATTTTAAGCTATGCACAAAATGACTCCTAGGGGAACAGACCAAGATGTGTGTGAGGAAGGAGCCAATAGCTCTATCAGTGCCTGGGATATTGCAAACACACATCACTTCATACAGAAAACTTTGCTGTAAGCTTGATATTTCCCTCTCCTGTTTTTGTGTGGCTGTAAAACTCTTTCCACCTCAGACTGGCCGAGTTATTTCTCCTTTCTCCTCTCCAAAAAATGGAGAAGGTGGATTGTAGTGATGCTGTGCAGCTGAAGAAAGCATTGCAGTTAGTACGTACCATTGCCTTGGACCTACTCAGAGGGAAGCAATGCAGGCGTGGGGGAAGGAGAGAAGGAAAGAAGCAAGGGACAGAAACTAGACTTACTTTAAGCAGAACTAACACAATGGCAGCAAATTTAGATATTGACAGAACATTTTGAAATCGACAACAACAGAATCAGTCATGAATTAACAACAAGGTGCCTCTTAGGGGCAGAGAGTCTCCTGTGCAGGGACTCTGAGGGAGGGATGTGCAGTTTTACTGCTCTGCCACAGGATGGTTTTATCTGCACGGGCCAGGGGACAGGGCTGGCAGGAAGTGATGCTAAAAGGGGTTCCACTGAGTGTGCAGCTGGGCTGCTAAAGCAGATGCACTGCAAGGCATGAGGAGAGCAGTTCTGTGCAGGTCTGGGGCTCTGCATGGTGGGGAGCAATGAGAGCTACAACAAGAACTCCTTGGCATGATGATAACCAAACCAGGGCAAGAATAACAAATTCGGGGCTTAATCCTCATCAGGTCACAGTGTTTTGGATAAGAAGTTGCTGTTCCCTTTGGCAGTGACTGGGAGCTGGACTCAGAGAGAAATAATGACACATTTACACCCTTCCCTACCTGTCAGAAGGAAATAAGGCAGGAAAAGGGAGACTGAGCAGTTCTAACGAGGTGCACTGCCCTGGCTGAAGGATTGTCAGCAGCTAACAGGACCAAACACAACCCACAGCAATAAGAAGCCAGAAGCTATGCTGGGTCAGAGCTCTGAAACAGGCTTAAGTGGCATGCAAGTTGGAGAGGGGCTGAGAGTTAGAATTCAAATCTTTCTTATTACAGATAGTGCATTTTATACCAGTTTTCAGCTTCAGGCTTATCCATAGTCTCAACAGTATAAAGAATGAAGCTCTGAAGTCCCTCTCAAACTGTCAAGTCAAACTGTCAAATGAAATGTAGACAACAGCATGAACCTGAAATCCATTTCCTGGCTCCTGTCACTTTCATTTTTATCCTACCACTTTTCCTACATTGAAACCTTTGGCCTATTTAATTCATGGAAATGTGTTTGTAAGGATGCATGGAGAAATGTTAATTAAATTTACCTACTTTCAGATGGCTCAAACAATTCTCTGTTACCACAAGTGGGCTGAATTGTGAGTGTAAAGAGTATTTCTGGGGAGGGCTGGGGTGGAAATCACTGTTGTTGCTACCATAGATGGGTTTATTTTTCTTTCAGCAACTGGAGAGGCTCTTTGTGTGCAGGGTCCAGCCAAGAGTGACCCCAGTAAGAACAGAATGGCAGCTCAGGCTCTGCAGCAGTTGCATACACTTGGCCAAAGGGACTGGTCCATTACAAATTAAAAAACAAATTACAGTTTTTGTAAGGACAGAATCAAATAATGAATATTTCCTTCCAACATACAGCTACTTAGTGTTCACATGTAAGCTCTGAGAGACTGGAGAGGCTCTTTGTGTGCAGGGTCCAGCCAAGAGTGACCCCCAGTAAGAACAGAATGGCAGCTCAGGCTCTGCAGCAGTTGCTTACACTTGGCCAAAGGGACTGGTCCATTACAAATTAAAAAACAAAATACAGTTTTTGTAATGACAGATTCAAATAATGAATATTTCCTTCCAGAATACAGCTACTTAGTGTTTACCTGTTCCTCTCTGAGAGCTTCTTTTTACAGCTCAGCCACACTGGGGCAGACTTGGCTGCTCTCAAGTGGTGCTGAGACAATGCACACTACCCCTAGATAAAGCCTGGGATCAGAGACTAGTCTAGCTGTGCCTTTGCTATTCTTGCACCACACATGCTCTTAGAGCACTGCTAGGAAACTGTGCACAGCATAACAGCAGGAGAAAAAGGTCCATGTCTCTTACCATGATGACAGAAACCCCAGCAGATGTGTTATTTTGCTTGGGTAGGGTGTTGTTAAAGTGCTGCTTCAGTTTACCTGTGACTTCAGCTTGCATATTATTCTCCTGGGAAGCATCATCCTGTAGAAGAACAGACATAATATCCAAGTTAGGGGAAAAATAAACCCAACAGAAGTATTTTTGAATGTAACTGAGGAAAAGAGAAGTTTCCTGTTATTCTCAGCTACCTCCTGCTTTATATTGCAACTCCAAAATGCCTTTAAAAATAAAAATAAATATAAACTATAAATATAAAATAATATTAATATAAGAAT
>NW_008622681.1:9835-10250 GCF_000691845.1 Merops nubicus | reverse complement strand
CCAGCCCCCTCCCCGTCCTCGCCGAGGGCTCGGCGTGGTCCCCAGCACTGAGGGTCCCCCCTTTTTCCCCCCCAGCACTGCGTGGACGTGGTGCACGTGGCGGGGCGCCGGCCCTTCGGCCAGAACCTCCTCAGCATCTACGCCGACGGGCAGCTGCGGAAGACGGCTCAGCTCCGCTGCCCCTCCCTGCACGAGGTGGGGCACCCCCCGCACCCCGACGGGCCCTCCCCGTGCCGTGGGGCTGGGGGACGAGCATGACTTCTCCTTCTTCTCCTTGTCCTCCTTCTTCTCCTCCTCCTTCTTCTCCTTCTCTTTCTTCTCCTTCTCCTCCTCCTCTTTCTTCTCCTCCTTCTCCTTCTCCTTCTCCTTCCTCCTCCTTCTCCTTTACCTTCTTCTCCTTCACCTTCTTGTACTC
>NW_008622681.1:7450-9160 GCF_000691845.1 Merops nubicus | reverse complement strand
CTGATCCTTCCCCTTCTTCTCCTCCTCCTGCCCCTTCTCCTCCTCCTCCTCCTCCTTCTCCTTCACCTTCTTATCCTTGTCCTTCCCCTTCTCCTCCTCCCTTCCAGTCCTTCACCTCCTGCTGCATCGGCTCCGCGGGCCACCGGACCACCACCACCATTGCCACCACCAGCCACCCACCAGCATCCCACGGGCCAGAGCTGGTCTTCCCCCCTCACCCCACGCTCGGCCGCTCCCAGTCCGTCCCCGCCGCCCTGGGCCCCCACTCTTGGACCCCCACGCAGCCCCCCACGGAAGGGGTGGTGGCCACCACAGCGGCCGGCAGCCAGGACACAGAGTGGGGCAGCCCCACCTCCCTGGAGGGTCACCTGGGCTCCGTGGCCATCTTCTGCGAGGCTCTGCAGCAAGCCCAGGTCAAGGCGCTCTTCTGTGCAGGTGGGACGTGGGGGATGGCCACGGGGGGGCCCGTGGCAAGGGGCATCTCCTCCACCCTGCCCCACTCACCCCAGTCCTCATCTCCCAGGACCAAACGTCACGTCTCCGTTCACGTTGGAAGGTGACCTGGGGGAGCTCAGCAGCAAGCTCCTGCTGTACTACACCCCACAGGTGAGGACAACCCCCACCTTGGGGATGGGGGGACAGCACTGGTGGACCCTCTGCCACCAGTGACACCTCCAGGAGCACGAGGATGCTCCCACAATGCTCTCTCCTAGGCCTGCAGGAACAACATCTGCCTGGACCTCTCTCCCAGCCACGGTTTGGACGGGAGGCTGACGGGGCACAAGGTGGTCCACTGGGACATCAAGGTACCCCGGGCACAGGGTGGCCCAACCACCCCGTGGTGTGGAGGTCCCTTCGTGGGTGTGAGGCCAGGGCAGGATCCCCACAGGGTGTTGGGTGGCCACGGGGGTGCCCCTGGACCCTAGAGGGACTCTGCTCCGTGGCATCAGGTCCACCAAGGACCTGCGTGGCCTGTGGGTCCCCAAGGACTTGTCTTCCCCATAGCTCCTCAGCAGCCAGGGTGGGAACCAGGAGTGGTGCAAGGTGCTTTTGGAGGGCCTGGTTTAGGTTTGTGCTGTAGGGTGGCTCTGGGCACAGTCTGAACTTCTCTAGCCACAAGGTGAGGGTCTCCTTGGCTTGGTCTGAGCCCATGAGCCCATAGGGTGGACCCCAGGTGCACATGCAACTTCTTCTACACTGCCATGGCCACGCAGCACCCAGCAAATCCTCTCCCCTCCCTCTTCCAGGACGTGATCAACTGTGTGGGTGGGATGGGTGTGCTGCTGCCCCTGCTCGAGCAAGTGGTGTCCAAGAAGGAGGAGCCTGAGGAAGAGCAGGAGACCAACGACCTGGTGGGGCCAGAACTGACGTCCTCCAGGAACGCCCAGGGCATGCTCATCCCACTGGGCAAGTCCTCAGGTGAGGACCTGGGGGGACATGGAGGAGGAGTCACCCTGCTTGGGTGGCTGGAGGTAACCATGCTGCCATGTAGGTGCTGCCTGGAGCAGGCTGGTGTCTGCCATGGGCAGGAGAGATCTTGCTTGGGGCACCAAGAGGTGGGGTGATGTCAATTAACCGTTGACATCTTGTCAGGGCACCCTCAGTCTGCAGGTGACACCAGGCTGGGTGGGGTGTTGATCTGCTGGAGGGTGGGGGGCTCTGCAGAGGGGTCTGGCCAGGCTGGAGCCATGGGCTGAGGCCAGGGGGGTG
>NW_008622681.1:6517-7382 GCF_000691845.1 Merops nubicus | reverse complement strand
GACGCAGGGAAAGGCCCGGGGGGGGCTGGTGGGCAGCTGGAGATGAGGCAGTGTGTGCCCAGGGGGCCAAGAAGGCCACCAGCATCCTGGCCTGGAGCAGCACTGGTGTGGCCAGCAGGAGCAGGGCAGGGATTGTCCCCCTGGGCTGGGCACTGGGGAGGCCAAACCTCAAATCCTGGGGTCACTTTTGGGTCCCTCACACCCAGGAAGGACCTTGAGGGGCTGGAGCGTGGCCAGAGAAGGGCAACGGAGCTGCTGGGGAAGGGTCTAGAGGCCAAGTGTGGGGAGGAGCAGCTGAGGGAGCTGGGGGTGCTGAGCCTGGAGCAAAGGAGGCTCAGGGGAGACCTTCTGGCTCTGCACAGCTCCTGACAGGAGTCCTAAACCACCAGTTCTGGGAAGATGAGGGTTCCTCCAGCCTGCTTACCTCCAGCTTGCCTTTGTGTGGAGTCTCTGCTGGCTTATAGCAGGGCTGGGTTCCTGGAGGAGCCTCCTGGATAAAGTGAAACGAGCTTTCTCCTGGTGCCCAGCTGCTGATTTCCAAGCTCAGATGGACAGAGCTTTCCCCTCTCATACATCTGGGGGCAACAGGCTGAAAAGCCTGCAGAGAAGAGTTGCCCTCAGGGCTCTCCAGGTTGCCCACTGCGGGGGGAAAGGTGCTCGGGTGGGCAGAGACCTCACAGCTCTTCCCTGTGCCTTGCAGAGAGCAGGCTGGAGAGGAACAGCGTGGCTGCCTTCCTGCTGCTGGTGAAGAACTTCATCCAGAACCACCCAGTGAACCAGGAGAGCCTGGTGCAGTGCCACGGGCCGGCCATCATCGGGGCCCTGCTGCAGAAGGTTGGAGGGGCTACCAAAGGCTCCATCCCCG
>NW_008622681.1:4889-6489 GCF_000691845.1 Merops nubicus | reverse complement strand
CCCCCCCCGGGGCCCCCCCCCGCGGGGAGGGGGGGACACCCAGCGTGCAAACTCCCCCTCTCACCCCCCCGGGCAGGTCTCCAGCCCTCTGCTGGACATGAGCACGCTGATGGCCTCGCAGATGCTGATGGAGCAGGTGGCCTCAGAGGGCAGTGGGCTCCTGCTCCACCTCCTCTACCAGCATCTCCTCTTCGACTTCCGCATCTGGAGCAACAGCGACTTCGCCGTCCGCTTAGGTGGGGAGGGGGGCTGCTGAAAGAGGGGGGGGTGTTCTCCATCCCAACTGGCCTTCGTGGCTACTGACACCCTCTCCCTGCAGGTCACATCCAGTATCTGGCCAACGTTGTCAAGGACCACAAGCAGAGGCTCCGGAAGAAGTACGGGGTGCAGTATCTCCTCGACTCCATCCGCACCTACTACGGGTGAGCCGCCTGGACACCCCCACCCCGACATGCTGGGGGGGCCTCCCCCCCTCAGAGCTGCAGCTCGGGGTAGACAAGCACCCCGTGGGGTAGTCTGGTGTGGGGGCAGGACCTTCTGTTCACCATGGCCCCAAACCTCCACCCAGAGCTGTGACCGGTCAGCCCCAAAATCCACCCCCAGCGTCTCGCCAGCAGCAGCTGAGATCATGGGGGGTTCTGCAGCAAACTTCCTGCCTCACCTGGGGCCTTTCTGCATTTCTGGGGGGTGCTCGCACCCTGTAGAGACCCAAATGTGTGGGGTGGACATTTCTTGGTGGGCAGGGTTGGGCAGAAGGGGTGTCCACACCAGGCTGACCCATAGTCTCCTCAGACTTCATGGTGGGGTCATGCTGGCGATGGGTGGTAAAGGGCAGGAGGGTGGCTGTGCATATCCCTGGAGAGACCACCCATGTCTGTCTGTCCCTCAGCACCTCCAGGGAGAAGACCACAGCCACCGATGACATCAAGACGGTGCAGACATCCCTCTTCAGCCTGGTGAAGGATTTCTTCTGCAGGAGCTTCTCCGGGGAGGAGATGCAGAGCTTGCTGAACTACTTGGCTGGGGCACAGGACGAGCAGCAGGTATGGCACCGAGCCACTCAGGCTGCCGTGGGCTGGCCCAGCACTTGGTGGTTGGGCTGGTGAGAAGTCACCGAGGTCCTGTCAGGGCACGTGGACAACCAGGCCCATGTCCTGCAGGTCTGTGGGGCGCTGGAGGTGATCCACAGCCTGCTGAAGGGCTCGCCTGCCCAGGAGCAGCTCTTCACCTTCCTCTTCGAGCCAGGCCACGTGGAAGTCCTCTTCTCCCTGCTGGTGCAGAAGAAGTTCTCAGATGAAGTGCGGGAGAGGGTCTTCAAGGTAAGGCAGGTCCCCAACGCCCCCCTCTCGCCATCCCCCCGGGCTGGGGGCTCTGACCACGGCAGGGTGGCCACCTCTCTCTCTGCCCCACCAGATCCTCTACAAGATGCTGAAGTACGAGAAGGTCCCCGAGCGCAGCAAGAGCCGCCTGAAGCTGAAGGACATCGGGTACCAGGGGCTCATCTCCTGCCTCAGTGACATCCCTGGCTCCATGCTGCTCTTCCGCTGCCTCTCTGAGCAGGTCCTCGGGGCAGGTACCTTGTGACCACTGCCACCAAGCT
>NW_008622681.1:4147-4446 GCF_000691845.1 Merops nubicus | reverse complement strand
GTCATCCCAGGTGCTGGAAGGTCACGCCCCCATTCCAAGCCTCCAACCACAACAGGGGGGCCTTTGGTGGCTTTTGGGGACAGAGGGAGGTGTCCCCCACCACCGTATTGTCTCTCCTTGTGCATAGACCCTCCCAACTACAAGGACCTGGTGGCTGTGGTCTCCCTGTCCCACCGGGCTGAGCTGACCATCCGGCTCGATATCTGCCGCAAGGTGAGCGGGGCTGGGGGTGCAGGGGGCTGTGACAGAGGTGTCACCTCAGGGCTGACACCCCTGGGCACCCACCCGTGCCTGCACCA
>NW_008622681.1:0-4090 GCF_000691845.1 Merops nubicus | reverse complement strand
CTCGGGATGGTTATGGAGGATCTGGGGTGCTCAGGAGCGAACGTCCTGCCCTTTGGAGGGGTCAACCCTCTCCAGAGACCACCAGGAGCTGGGGCAACCTCATCGGGTCTCCCCTTTGGCTTCCTCTTGCAGCTCTTCCACTTGATCTACGCTCAGCAGGACATGGTGAAGCAGCTGGCCAGGTTGCCCGGCTGGCAGGACACACTCACCAAGCTCTACGTCAAGGAGTCCTACGAGTCCCACGTGGCCAACGGGGGCTTCCTGGAGCTCCCCCCCACCTCAGAGCCGCCGGGCAAGGACGGGGCGAGCCCACCGCCGGCCGAGCTGCAGGAGCTGGATGTCTTCCTGCCCTTGGGCTACGAGGCCTCGGACCAGGAGCTCTCCGAGGGCTTCTCCGACCACTCCATCTCCCCCGGGGGCCGCGCCAAGTCCTTCCACTCCTACAACTTCAAATCCTTCGACTCCTCCGACCGGGCCAGCCGCTCGTCCTCCAACCCCGGCGACGGGCCACCCTTCGACGGCGTCTACCACCCCCTCTCGCCCTTCTCCACCTCCCCCTTTGACCTGGGCCTTGACCTGGCCAGCACCAGCTCGGTGGCCACGGCCGAGAGCGGCTAGGCCGGGCGCTGGATCCCTCACCCTTCCTCTGTGCTGGCAGCAAACGCCCGAGGAGGAGCTGTGCAACCTCTTGACCAACATCATCTTCTCGGTGACCTGGCGTGGGGTGGAGGGCTGGGACGAGGGGGCGTGGAGGGAGCGGGGCCAGGTCTTCTCCGTCCTCACCAAGCTGGGCACGGCGTGCGAGCTGGTGCGGCCCCCCCGGGCGCTGGATCCCTCACCCTTCCTCTGTGCTGGCAGCAAACGCCCGAGGAGGAGCTGTGCAACCTCTTGACCAACATCATCTTCTCGGTGACCTGGCGTGGGGTGGAGGGCTGGGACGAGGGGGCGTGGAGGGAGCGGGGCCAGGTCTTCTCCGTCCTCACCAAGCTGGGCACGGCGTGCGAGCTGGTGCGGCCCCCCGACGAGATCAAGAGGAGGTGAGTCCCACACCCCGGGTCTGGAATTTGGAGGGAGGGGGTCCACCCCCGAAGGGAGGAACACTTTCTGGAGCCCCCTCCCCTGCTGCAGCCTCTTGGAGATGATGCTGGAGTCGGCGCTGACGGACCTGAAGGAGTCGGGGCCGGGGGCTCTGCCCGCCCTCACCCACAACGCCCTCAAGCTGCTGCGCCTGCTCCAGGACTTCTTGTTCTCTGAGGGACACAACAACCAGGCCCTCTGGAGCGAGAAGGTGCAGGGGGACAGGGAGGGCTGCCCCATCCCAAACCCGAGCTCTCAACCCTGGTGTTGGTCCCTGGTGTCAGGCCTAAGCCTAAACCCTGCAGCGCTTCAGCCTAGGCTCAGAGAATATCCTGTTCTTTACTCCTGAGCTGTAACTATAACCCATAAATCAAACCCTGACCTAGCCCTAGGCCTACAGCCCAGCCTTAAACCCCAGCTCTCACCCTAAGGCTCGACCCTAAACCTGCAGGCTTGCTGTGAAGCCCAATCCTATACCCCTAAACCCAGTTCTAACCCATAATCCAATCCTACAAATTTACCAAAAACCCAGACCAAATATTCTAATCCTATATGCAAAGATCTAGCCCTAAACCCTCTCCCTAATTCATAACCTGTAAAGCTAACTCTAAATCTTGCTGTTAATCCTAACCCTACATTCTTACTGTAAACCCTAAACCCCTAATCCTGAGCTTTTGCCTAGCCCTACACCATTACCATAAATCCATACCCTAACCCTAAACCCTAATGCTAACTCAAAACCTGAAAATGGAACTCTACTTCCTAAACTCTAATCCTAAACCTTAAACCTACATCCTTCTGGTAAACCCCAACCCTTCACCCTACACCCTAACTGTGATCCTAAACCCTAAGACCTAAACCTGAAATTTCACCTTAACCCTACACCCTTGCTGTAAACCCCAAAGCCTGGCCCTAGACCCCAAAGCCTACACCTAAACCATAGTCCTGACTCATAACCACCTCCAAAATCCTAATCCTAAACCTTATCCCTACGTCCTTGCCATAAATATCAGTCCTAAAGCAAATCCTTTACACTAGCCCTAACCCCAGTCCCAACCTTTAATCCCAACCCTACACATTTGCTGTAAACCCAAATCCTAATCTTACACCCTAAACCCTAAATCTTAATCCTAAACTTTAACCCTAATCCTTTTGGTAAACCCCAACCCTAAACCTCATCCCAAATCCTAACACCTTACTGTAAACCAAAATCCTAATCCTATGACCTAAACTCCTGATTTATAAATCTGTTAAATCCTAATCCTAAACCTCAACTCTACATCCTCACCATAAACCTCAGTCCTAACCCAAATCCTCTATCCTAGTCCTAAACCCAGTCCCAACCCCTAGTCCAAACCCTCCAGATTTACTGTAAACCCCAATCCCAATCCTATACCCTAAAATCTAACCCTAAACTTTAACCTTCACTCATAGCTGTGCCTTCTAAATCCTAATCCTCAACCTTAACCCTACATCCTGGCCATAAACCCCAACCCTAACCCTGCACCCTCACCCTAAACCCATACCCTGAGCCCCAACCCAAAATCCTCATCTCAAACCCTACCCAGTCTGTCATCAGGGTTATGAGCTGGGACTAACCCCAAACCCCACGTCAAGCGAAGCCGAGGGTGGCTGGGTGACCAGGACAGACCTGGTGGCTTTGCACCCTGGAGAGGTGGAGGGGTCTCACTGTGTGTTCCCCCCTAGATCTACGAGGGGGTGAGCAGTCTCCTGGACAAGCTGGGCGTCTGGTACCACTTGGCCAACGGCACCTCTGACCTCAAGGAGATGGCCCAGACGGGTCTGCGCATCCTCGTGGGCTACATCCTGCTGCAGGACCCCCAGGTGGGTCACTTGGTGGGGCTTGTGGTGCCCCCAAGTGGGTCACTTGTTGGGGCTCGTGGTGCCCCCAGGTGGGTCACTTGGTGGGCCTCGTGGTGAGACCCCAGCCCTTTGGGGCAGAGCCAGCAGCCCCCTCTGATGGAATCACAGATGGAAGAGACCTTTGAGATCATGGAGTCCAACCATGGAGCCAGCAGTGCCGGGTCACCTGGGTCCGTTGGTGGGCCTCGTGTTGAGACCCCAGCCTTTTGGGGCAGAGCCAGCAGCCCCCTCTGATGGAATCACAGATGGAAGAGACCTTTGAGATCATGGAGTCCAACCATGGAGCCAGCAGTGCCGGGTCCCCACTGACCCGTGTCCCCCCATGTCCCCCTCCAGCTGCACTCGCTGGCGTACGTGAAGCTGCACAGCCTGCTGCAGACCTCCTCAGCCCCCAAAAAGGATGAAGCTTGCTACCTCCTGGGCAAGCTGGAGACCCCTCTGCGGCGCTCTCTGGACGCCCAGTCGGAGACCTTCTCCTGGCTGGTGCCCATCGTCCGTACACTCATGGACCAGTGCTACGAGACCCTGCAGCTGCAGCTCTTCCTGCCCTCCCTGCCCCCCACCAACGGCAGCCCCACTTTCTACGAGGACTTCCAGCTCTTCTGCACCACCCCGGAGTGGAGGAGCTTCATCGAGAAGCACGTGGGTGCCGCGGGGCGTGGGGTGGCTTCGCTGTTGGGGAACTCCTTCCCAGGCTTAGAGATGGGTCCATGTTGGGGTGGGGTCCCCTTGTCACCACCAGGTTGGGACAGCCTGCAGGAGAACTCCTGGGAGCCCCTGGGGGATGGTTGGTGGGTGCCAAGCCCAGGGGGGGATGGTTGGTGGGTGCCGAGCCCAGGGGGATGGTTGGTGGGTGCCAAGCCCTGCCAACGCCTCCCCTCTCATTCTGGTTCTCTCGGTAGGTGCAGCCCACCATGGCTCAGTTTGAGATGGACACCTTTGCCAAGAGCCACGACCACATGTCCAACTTTTGGAATGCCTGCTACGATGCCATGATGAGCAGCTCCCAACGTCGGGAGCAGGAGAAGGCGGCCAGCCGCAAGATGTTCCAGGTACTGCCTGCTCCACACCCCTGGGGATGTGCTCCTCCTCCCAGGGATGCCATCCTGGGGACATCCTCCTCACCCCG
>NW_008622680.1:0-17373 GCF_000691845.1 Merops nubicus | reverse complement strand
GGGAACTGGGATTGTTTAGCCTGGAGATGCAAAGGGAGACCGTAATGCTCTCAACAACTGCCTGAAAGGAGGTTGTAGTGAAGTGGGTCTTGGTCTCTTCTCCCAAGTAACTAGCAACATGTTGAGAGGAGATGGGGTTAAGTTGCACCAGGGGAGGTTTAGGTTGGATATTAGGAAGAATTTCTGTACTGAAAGAATGGTGAGGCATTTAGTGGTCGTGGTAGTGTTGAGTTGATGGTGGGACTTTGATGATCTTAGAGGTCTTTTCCAACCCCTATAATCCTATGAAGCTCTCCAGCAGCCCCCACATGGACGTGCCACAGCAGTGCCTATGTGGATATCCCAGTCCCATGAGGCTCTGCAGGCCACCCGCCTGGCTTGCAGGCTCCACAGTGTTCACCTCTTGCCATCACTTGTACATGGGTTCCTGCTAACTGGTGAAGAATTACCCATTCTGCTGCACAGGCCCTGTTATAAATTATTACTTTCTGTAGCATGCTCTCTCCATCAAGTCCTTACACAGCAACACCACAGAACATGCAACAAGTGGCCTGGAGAATAACTCCATGCATAATCTTCTGAGAAAAAAACAGACTGAGCTCATTTAATCTCTGCAGGCAGAGCTCTTCCTCTCTGTGTCTCTGAGCTGTGCTTTCCTGGATTTTGAGTGTTTCTCTGGGTAAATCTATGCTCTCACTGCAGTACACTAACAAAGTCAGTTTTCCCCAAGCTGCTTTGGTTCCTGGAGGGACTCTAACATCTCTGACAGAGTAAAAGGCCTATGGAGAATGCCACGGTCTCCTGCTAGACCATTTTGAGTACTTGACCTGACTTAAGTCTTGATAAGGTGGCAGTCCAGTACTTCATACTTATAAGCATCCCCTCATATTTATTTTATCCTTTTTTTCCACTTTACCTTCCTTCACAATTCTTCTAATTTTTTCTTTCCCTATTGCTATTTCCAACTGCTCTGCTTCCCTGAGACACCTCATCCTTTTTGCCTGTTAAGATAGTTATGTTCTGAACTTAAAGCAGAGATTGATGTTCCTTGCCATTTGAAACACATAGTATATCCTTTTGCTATTAACTAAAATTTCAGAAAACCACTGATTTGTTAACTTATAGTTAAAGTAGGGGACAAAAGGATCTTCCCAGAAATGTACCCTTATCAAGCTTTTGCAACCCCAGATGATATTAATGATGGAACCACACAGATTGATCATGTTTCTCAGTTAGTTAAAATTCCTCAAAACAGGGAATACTGAAGAAATAATGTCACTTTTTCATCTGTAGTATATCTAGTTATTATGGTTTTATAGACTTAGACATCTAAAGCCAACGAAGTATCACAGGTCACTTAATTTGAGCTATTGTCACATCAGTATCTGTGCAAGTAAAACAAATGTAACCTTTCCTCTGCAGATAAATTGCATATTACGAAGTTTATTAGTTATACAGAGCCATTTGTAGAAGAAGTTTATAAATAACTTATTAGCAGATAATGGGGTTCAAGTGCGTTTGTTTATTACAGGTTTGGTGATTGCATGCCAGTTGAGGTATACTGGAGTTTGAAAGATTAATATGTCTGTAGCTGTGAAGTTCTTAATAAATTGGCGTAAAGACCTCAATATAATTTTATTGTCAAAATAATGTTGAGTTTTATGTCTACAAGTAATCTGAACAACTTATTGTTTTAATCGAGTTGCTATTTTATTTGCTTTTTTGTATTGGGTGTCTTCTTGACATGAATGGGGATCATTTGGCTGCAACAGTTTGTGCAAGACACAAAAAATAATGCAGGGAGGAGGTTCCCTAGAAGGGACTATTCCCACATGTCCAAATGCCAAACAATTCTGAAGTAAGTTTAATACCATATATTTCATTAAAACAATGCTGTGTCATGTGAAAATGCCACGCCTTTGCTTAGTGGAGAGCTGTGTGCTTTGGGGAATGTGCCAGGCTCATCACTGTGCACAGCAATTCTCTGAAGCTGTCCAGGGAGCTCTTTTGGAAAACTCATTTCACAGCAAATTTAATTTCTGATTCCCCGAGATCTACATGTGGGGGGACACATATTTGCCTCAGAAGTGCCCCAGTGCAGCGTTGTGTTTGGCTAAAGGCTCTCCCTTCCCCCCTTTGCAAACCTCTGGGGACGAGGAAGGGATCTGCTGTTCAGAACATAACCTGCTCCCATCAGGCCACACTTAATGTCTACTGAGGTTAAAAAAAAAAAAAACATCTCTCAGTGGCTTCTCAATGAAGATTTGTTTTGTTTTGCTGAATATGCTTTTTGCTACAGGATGAACTGAGGAAAATAGTGTTCCTGTGTGTTTTTAAGATATATTGACTTACCCTTATTTGCACTTTCCAGTGCAACTGACCCAAGCAATGAAACCGTATCTCTGTTTTTAGTTCCTTTAGTTTTGAAAGATCTCTGTCACAGCATTTCCCAGAGCTCATATTAGATATGCAAAGAAGAAGGTTTATGGCAAAATTCCCACCCAAATGTATCATCAGTGATACATACTTTTGATATAGTAGATTCAGCCTTTGGTATATGAAAAATTTCATTTAACTGCCTTGAATTATGATTTAAAAAGAGCAAGAAGAAGAACTTTTCTTGACATTTTAGGTATTGTACCTTTTACACTCCCTTTTTAATGTGTCGTCTTAGAATTCAAAGCTCTCAATAGCTGAGTGAAGCTGTTCTCCACATGGTGCCTCATTTTACTGTATTCTATTGTCTGTGAAGCAACTCTTAGGTGACATATATTGACATCAAAGCAGTTATCCTTTTAAGAGGTCAAATTCAGAGAAAATTATCATTGTCATTGGAAGGCCAAGTCTAATGACCCAGAGGGAAGGAAGTGCAAGGTTGTTTTGCTGCCCATAACAACTCTTAGAGCCAAATTATACATCAATCAAACTTTTTTTTTTTTAAGAAAAGGATTACTTTTTACAACTTGATATGAGAACAGAAATATGTATGTCTATAGATTTATTTTTTTTTTAATGAAAGTAATGTTTTATTCATTTATGGGAAATGCCAGTTAAAACACTGCTCAGGTTTCAGTATCTTTTATCAGCTGTGAAATTACTGTTGGTTTCTAAAAACTACTTATTACACATGCTGAGACTCATTTCTGAAAATAAGCATAGCTCTTACACAGATGGAGGGTCTAGTCTTCATCAAGTGTATTGGGAGTGCTGTGTCTAGGGTCTACCTGCTTTTGATGAGCCTTTGAATCTCCAGGTTCTTGTTACAGTTAGTGGGTACTACCTTACTTGCACTAAAGTAAGCTATATGCTCAGCTTCTATTATTTTTATCAAAACACCTTCAAATAACTTTCAGCCTTATTAAGTATGTGTTTGGGTCCATTTTCCATCTTGCACCTGGTTCCCAAAGGTTAGAAAAATGGCCGGAGGTTATTTGTCATTGCCTTTGTAAATTCTTCCCCATACACAATGCTGCAGAGCAGGTTTTACAGTCCCTGTCAATGCCCTCCTTTGCTTGCAGCTCATCAGGAGTTAAGGGAACTTGTTCTGTCCCAATTCTTTAGCAGAAAGACAAGTAGATTCAGGGTAGAAGTGAGTGGGAGATGTTTAGAAAAACCTGCTGTCTCAGACTTTAGAGCCTCATCTTTTCAAAAAATAAGATACCTTTAAAAGCTACTTTACTAACAGACAGAAGAATATTTTGAGAATGGTTTTAATACTTACAAATTAAAGAAGTCCCTGTTCTGCTTTTCTAAAAGCATCCTTATTTCTTTTGTACAGAAACAACATTTTGCTTACATCGTAGTATCAACCAAGTCTCTTTTTCTAGAAAGAAAAACTCTATTTGGAGCCTTTCAACATTTGATTATAAATCCATCTGGTCTTGCTGTAGTATTTGTTTACAGATTATTCAAGACAGTGTCTATGTCGTCTTTTATAAATGCATTCTCTATGATTTTGCAGACTCAGGAGGGGTAAGGTAGTTTAACTTTTCTTTGTAGTTTTTGGCAATAACACACAATTCTTCATAAAATTATTTATGTGTGGATAACAACTGCCTTAAAATATGATAGTTATATTCATATTACTTTATCTTAATGATTTGGGTTACCTTTGTCTCAATATCTTTCTTTGTTTTGAAATCCATAAATTTACATTACTGAAGCCCTAGCTAGTGTGAAAATAGTCTTAAAGTTCCTTTATTACCTTTACTTAGCTCCTGTCTCCCTGGATTCTTGAGCAGTTCTCATTGTTCACTTACTTTTTACTCTTTCCTCTTCCTCTGTGAATGTGGAAGTGCACTGTAACTTCCCAACGGAAGGGGATGTTATCCCTTCCTAATAGATCATTAATCAGTGGAATAATGATCTCCATCTGGGAGGTTTGTTAATGACTACTTCAGGAAACTTCTGGCACTTTGCTGAATTTGTCAGAAACTGGTAACGAGGTGGGAAGAAGTCTTGAAAGCAAAATTTGACATCTCTGTTTTCTATATTTCACATACATTACACCCCCATTCCTTTTCCTACTTTCTGCTTTTAGCTGTGTGTATAAATGTATCTTTCCTTTTCCATTTCACTTACATTTTACTTTCCATCTTACTGTTTTTTCCTTGACAGTATAATCAGTTACTCGAGGACTTTAATTCCTCCCTTTAACCTTTCTTTCTACATGTTTGTTCCTCACACTAGCAATACAATCCTCTGCAATACCAATAGTCTAGGGATTCGTACTCCAACTCATATTTTCTTTGCACTTTGATACCTTCTCTATTCTGGACTCACCAGTTAGTTATTTCATAGTGTGATTCTGCCTCTTGGTAAGAATTTGACTCAGCCCATTCTTTTAGCTGTTTCTGGTTAAGATCAGTTTCCCAAGGATTTTAATCCCTTTTTTTTCATGGTGATGTGGGCTGCTCTTGATGTGTTAAGATAAATAAAATGTAAAACTTCCTCTATGTCTTATATGTAAGATAGCAATAATCTAGTTTATTTCTTTTTCTTACAGTCCTCTAGATCAAAAACACCCCAGTTTGCTTTCAAATCTGCTTCTTTTGCTAAAAACAACATTCTTACGACGTTTCTCTGATGTTTGAGTCAGGTATAGGAGGGATATTAAGAATGCTCTATGCTCCATCGGTGTTGGCTGTAGGAAGATTTCTAATAATTAAAGGTGAATAAATATAGCTTTGCTTTAATATGTTTTACAGAGTCTCCTTTCTTCACACTTCCTAATTTTGTTACGTTTTTCTGTCACCTGTCTTATCTTGTTCTTTTTCTCCCAAACATCTTGACTTATTTTGAAGATCTATTTCCAATTGCCTCGCTTTATCCACACGTGTTGTCAGGGACTGGCAAGAGAAGCCAGGAGCCAAATGCAGTGACAAGACAGGCAGTGGCCATCTTTGCTGATGGAAGTCCTGTCCTGCCACCCCCAGCCAGGGCACGGGGCAGGGCTGGAAGGTCTGGAGCAGTGGCCCATGGCCAGGGCCAGGCTGGGCTGCGGTGTGGTGGGGCTGCAGCTCTGGGCAGGCCCGCGGCAGGGCCTCAGAGGGAGGCAGCGCCCATGGGACGGCTGCCCCTCCGGCAGCCATCATGCAGCCAGCCCTGACCCCCACTTACCTTTAGGTCATTGACTTCACCTCCATGTCCCCAGATTATATATATTGTTGTCAAAGCTAGAATAATTCCATCACATTGAAGAGTGTAACTTTGCATTTACATTAGTGTACTTGGGAGCAGAAATTAATTTTGATATACAGTAGCATTTACACTGCACTATCACTCCTTTTCACAGAAACCCCAGTTTTTGAGTTCAACAGTAAGATAGATACAATATGCACAGAACTGAAACATCCTCTGTTTGCATTAAGAAACGCAAGATGTCAAAGAAGAAAGATGCAGTTTTCCTGTTAGTGGATAAATAATTCCTGAAGCGAAGCTCTTACTGTCATAACTTCCTGCGAAACTTGACTCAGTTAGCAAATGCTAATGACAGTCCTGTAATGTAAAATCAATAAACGTTATTTGAACTAAATCTATTACTTGAGCAGAGTGGAAATATGCTCAATTAACACACATTAAAATGTTCTAAAGAAATTACATTTCTTTATTTTTGAAACATCATGCTCTGTTCCAGTCCTTTTAAAGGGACTACCTTTGGTAGATCTTGGGCTAAGCCTACATAGTGCTACAGCTCTCTGAATTTAAGTGGAATCATTGCCAAGTACTTGGTTTCTCCCCATTTCTTCTTGAGAAAGGTTCAGGTCTTACAGTTCTTTGATCATGAAATGAGTGTATTAGAAACTGGCAGGGTGGAATGAATATATGTGCATTAATATAGAGAGACAATCAGGTCTTTTGCTATCCAGGCATTTTTTCATGTAACTGCTAACTTGTGTGCGTCCTTGTGTGTGCTTCCCACCAAAGCCCTTTGCAAGGACCTGTCTGTAACAGAGGAGAGAGAACACTGAGCGCATGAAGCGTGTGGCTTTTACTGGAGGGTGAAATAAACCATGAAGAAAAGCAGCTCTTTGTATCATTCCTCTTCCTCTGCACCTTTCCTTTCAAGCTAAGAGCAGCTTGGCTCTCTTACAAGGAAAATTGTTGCATTAGGAAGGGATAAGAATGTATTGTCACCCCTCTGATTGAAAGGTTGTGTCCCAAATTGGTATCTCTTCTGTACTCCCCAATAGATCAAACAATGGTTGTGATAAAAGGCAATGCTGGTTTCTTTTTCAGGAGTCCAAGCACTGCTGTTGCTTGGCTAAGGCAGCAGCCTCGAGCTCCTAGCTTGAACAAGTACCAGAAAATAGCAGGCTATCTCATCCTCCTCTTCCTCTCCTGATCCACGGGGAGATGTACTAGCAGTCTGGGTAGCATTTATTTTTATCAGTGTCTCACAAATGGCTGAGAGACAGAGGACAAGCCTTGGGCAGGATCCCTGCAATTCCTTTGTGGAGGATCACATCTGGGTAGAGATGTGGTAGGGCTGGAGAGCAAAGCATGGCCTGCTGGGAGCATATAGGCTTCCTTCCCCAGACCTCCAGTTACAGCTTGTTGCTGAGTGAGAGCAGAAACTTCTTCTACCCCTTCCCACTTCATTCCACAGACAATTGTTCCAACCCTGGCAGAAAGCCTGGGAGTAGGGTAGCCAAGAGTGGGCCAAATGTACTTCATAATTCAAACCTTTCTCTTGTTTATATTTGATCATCATACTCCAGCCATTCAAATGACTGAAGACTTAGAACAAACAGCTTAGAAGAAGAAACCCAAAAATAGTTTATTGAGATTTTGTGGGCAGGTTATTTGCTTGTATAGTTTGATCTTACTATCTTGGAAGAGACAGAACACTTTGAATGAAGAGCTACTGTATTTTATATGAAAGAAAAACAGAGGCAGCAGCTACATTTGATGTACAAACTTTTTATCAATAAAGGCTTTTCTGGTATTGTCTGTGTACTACAAGATGCATTTATATATTATTAGGTATTCAAATACATTAAACAGAGATGATGCATTCCAAGTGGCAGACCCTTGCTTTTTCGAATGAGGCACAGTGAAAAAGGAGGCAGGAAACTGTAAGAACAATAGGTCTGGTCCCATTTTCCTCCCCTCTTTATATAGAGATTTTGAAGGAAGTGAAATGGCTCTGTTTCCTCACATCTGACCTGTGGGAAAAATAGCCTGTGTAGTCAGGTTTTAGCTTGGGAACACATACAAACTCTATTTCCCAGTAATGAAATAAAGGATGTGTATTCCTTAGAAAGTAAGCGAACTGTAAAATGCCTGCATCTCTTCTGGGGGGAGATACTGGTCTTTCCACCTTCAGTTTGGCTCTGTGATGAAAACATTTGGATCTGTAGTAAGAAATTAACTGATGTACCAAGTCTTTATCGATGACTGTTTGCTGTTGTGAAAAGCTGTTAATACTGAAGATAATTTGTGTGTTTGCCTAGAGAATCTCTGGTTAATTGATAGAATGGGGTCAACAATACAGCCTTGGTCCTTCAGGTTATAGGTCTTTTAGCCTACAGCTGCGACCATAGAACTATTATTTGTTCCATGTGTCTTTAGCCAGCTAGAAGTTAGTTGTCATCTCTGACCTCTTTATCGAAGCTCTCCCTATAGTGGTGCTTTTTGTAAGGTATTTATCTCTCTTCTTTACTATAGGGACACAACTGTGTATGCAGAGATTTAGTCAAGTAACTGACTTAAACTAGACACTGTAATTTCCACTAGCTAAAGTGGTGAGGTGAATACCAATGTCAGGTGCATGCACAGGTTAATACAATTTAGAAACCTGACTGAAAATTAGGGATCTTTCGACTCCTGCCTAAAGTATTAGCCACTGCACTTAATATCTTAAATGCCTGCTGACTTTTCAGGGAAATTGTCAGTTGTTCTCTATGGAGTTCACAGCATTCCTACTTTGTGAGCATCTGCAGATAAACAGTTTTCCATGGCTGATGTACATCCTAGTGCAACACCAGCCATTTTAAACAGTGTGCATCATGGTCAGTCTTCTAAAAGGTGCACTGAGAGAGTTCTCGCTGAGGTCAAGGGAAGTCTTCTAAAGGGTTAGATCATGAAAGGTCACAACCCACCCTTTCAAGAAAATACAAGAGATTAGGCTCTTACTGCATTTTCCTATCTAGAAAGTGAAATAATTCAATAGGAGGAAAGAGGGAAAGTTGGCTGGCTGGAGTCTTTGGCTTTGCATCCCTTCCTAGGACTAGACAGAACTGAACCACTGATTGACCTAATGATCAGTTGCTTCTGTTTTAGAGACCCTTTCTCCAGTTTTAATTCACACAGAGGACTTCTGTCAACCATCCTCTTACAGCTCCAGCTATGTGATTCTGTAAAGTAACCCATAATAAGTCCGAGTTCTGATTTTTCTTTAACTTTTAAGACCCCACCTCTCCTGAATATATTCCTGAGGAAGATGGCTAGTATTTCCCCTGTACCTTATCCCAAATACTGTACCTGTGCCCACATATACCTTTTCCCTCTGATGGGCATGCATACCTTATCTACGTAGCTGGGAAGTTCCTCATCCTACACTGACTTATTTTCCTTAGTCTTTGATGCAGCTGATTGTCTAAAATAAAAATAAAACCACCCCTTCCATTTCTGTTTCTGGTTAGCACTGTAATTACACTTTTTTTTTTTTTTTTTTAGCAGAAATACATATATAAATTATGGAATCATCAGCCTTTCCCTCTCTGCATTGTTTCTGCCAAGCTTGCAGACCATCAGAACCATACTTTCATGTCATCTAATATTACTTCATAAGCTTCCATTAAATTCAAAATGGAGGTGAGCTTTTTAAAATGGAGTAATATGCTGGTTCCTAATAGTGGAGGGAAGCTGAAGCTGGTCTAAGCTTACATAAGGAAGGATTCAGAGGAAGTGCACTGGGAAGTTTCTGCAGGGGTTCACAGGGAGAACTCTTGTCTGTGTGTCAGACAGCTGTTGTGCTTCCTTCTGTAAACATAAGGGAGGTGAGATTCATTTGTGCTATTCACATGGCAAAGATCAAATAACGTTTGCTTCAAAATATGATGCCACAACACCTTGAGACGCAAGTATTATTCATATACATGTGACACAATTACATAGAATAACCACAAACCAAACAAGAAGATGGTTATACTTTATCTTCTTAACTATGTTTTTAAATCTAAGCTCCTCCAATACGCCAGAGATCCTTGGGCAAAATCCCCTCAAGGAAACGTAAAAAAGGGTAAGACTTATTCCAGAACTGTACAACTAGAGTTAACTTTGCAGATGACAAATTTATGAAAATTCATAAAACTTAGGTGCTAGGTGAAGGAGAAAACTGGCATGTCATTTGTAATCAAACCACGTGGTGTGTTTAATGGCGTAAATTCATTTGATGTTCTCATAGTACTTCCCTGGTAGATATTTGTCTCCTGTTTGAAGGCAGCATACAGTTTGACATTCTACACTGTGACAGAAATTCCTCCCAGGAAATTAGGTCAATAGGTGAGACCATTAGCAGAGCTCTACGGGAAGCTATGTTGGAAGTCTGATCGTTGTTCTGTGTTGCAGTTTCAAAGAGCATGAAATCAAATTATTTAGGATCAAGAGGCTTGTGCCTGCAGTGCCAGTGAAATGAATAAAGTTTGATCAGTTACAAATTTGAACCTCATTTGGATTTCAGACCTGGCATTGTATCTTGAAACCAGAAAATAATTCTTAAAAGGCAGTTTATATATAAATTTGACCTAAAAATACACTTCACCATATGCAGGAATCGATAAAGTGCTCCTATACTGAACTTCAAAATACAGTATAAACTCAGTGTAATTGTGAAGATTACCAGATTCAAGTGATCCAATGTGCCCCTTTAAGCACAGTTTTTTAGCTAAAATCCTGGAATGCAGACTGGCAAAATTACAGGTTTATCCCTAAAAATGCTTATAAACAGTTTTTTTTCTGCAGTAAATTATTATTAACTGTTATTAATACAGTGATAAAGAAAGCTTGCTTATGTTTTTCTTTTAGCCAAGTAGAAAATTCTGTGAACCATGCTTGCATGGCCAGCAGGTCTTGACGTTTCACTAAAAAAAAAAAATAAAATGTAATGACTTTTGCCATGAGAAGATTTCATATGTTAAGTAAATGCATTCTGACAAATGTCAATCCACAGTTCCATTTCAATAAGATTTCCTTCAGGAAAAGATTTGATGTGCTTCTGTCGTGAGTCATTCATTATAAATGCCTGTGCTTTAGGAAGGACATTTATATGAAACTAATAAATAAAGATATTACACCTAGAGCTGTATTTGATGTGGATGTGAATAGTAATTCTATATTAATGTAACTGTCATCTCTGCTACCATTATTCGACATCTTTAGGCACAGCCAATATTTTCGGTTTTCTGAAAAAGGCAAAAATGTCAGGATGTGTATGTATATGTGTAGAAGGAAAGGGAGAAGGGGAGTTGATTTTTTTTCATAAAGGATACCACAAAAGAGGACAGAGGGACTGGATGATTCAACTGTTACCACACTGTCTGGAGATCAGGAGATGCACTGCTGTTTTCTTGCTCCAAGAGTTTTTTTTGATACCAGGAATCTGAGAAAGTAATTAGTCTTCATGTTCCTCTCTCTAAAATATTCAGCTGTTATAGCAAAGAACACCATAAAACACATTACATACAATCAGCTATTGATAGATTTATTTTTCTCTTTGTAAACTGTCTCTAAACACTTTTTGATACTCTGCTCCCTCAAGACATTGCTGCACGTCCTCTTTACTTCACATCGTCTTGTACAGAAAAAGATTGGCCAAGCTCAAAATAAAAGCCCTACTAATTCTGACTTTGTGCATATCTAGGGAGGTTTTGATTTCAGTTTTACAGTTTTCAAGTAACTACTCTCAGACACATGATTTGGGTCATCCCATAGTTCTTTTTACAGTGTGTACTATATACCAAACATTGTAGGCCCAGTCTTCTAGCCTACACTGGTACAACACCTTTCTGTCATTCCATACAGATGTTTACTCTTGGGTTGGGTGTAGAGCAAGTAATTTCAGTGATTTTTCTCTTTTCTATTCAACTGTAGTAAAGATATACATGCTTAATTTAGGAAGAAGCAGCATTACATTACATGAGGCACCTAGTGGATTACAAGAAGGGTATGATGCCCTGAGATCGTTTCTGGCATCAGTCCCCTCTCCTGCACAGACACAGGTGAGTGGCAGCCTAAGTGAGTAATTCCCTTTCCCTTGGTGGAAGTGCTCCTTTGAGTGCCAAGACTGTCAGCAGTCACAGCGTTTGTATTCTCTCTTATTCTAAGTCTGGTCTGTTGTATTTGCTTTTACATTAAAAGAAGTGCACGTTTTGCTAGGTTACTTTTTCAACTCAGAGAAAAAAAAAGAGCAAGTGGGGTTTTTTGTTTGTTTGTTTTTCTGTTTTGGTTTGGGCTTTTTTGGTCATTATAGGAAAAGTAAGACTAAGAGCCCATACAATTACTATCTTAAAACATGGCTTTAGAGGAAAATTCTTGGAAGCTTTTCCAGGGCATCACTATGCTTTTCATTTTGGTAAAATAATTTTCTCTGATGAAACAACTGCTGGCTTAAGACAGAGAGAGCGGCCAAGTAAGAGTAATGATGGGACCAAGAATGATGGAGATGCTGTGGCTATGTAGTTTGCAAGAGAAGAGAGTGCTATTTTCCTGATTGATTGTCTTGTCTCAAATAATACAGTTGTTCCTCTAACTATCTCTAGCTACTGTACTCTCTGAATACTGCTTACTCCCCTTGGATTTCCATAACAGCATTGACTGGCTGTGGTTTTTCACGTCTCATTGCAGCCAAGGACCCTGTCTTGTTCTAGGAAGAGGTACCTCAATTTTTCTGTGGTGCTATAAAGTCAACAGGAATAAGGAATGCAGTAGATCTAGCACCTGAAGTCCTTAAATCACATGAAGATGTATTTCCCAGACCTGTTTTAGCCTGGGCCGAAGAGGCTTTATGACTTCACATTGAGCCACACCCCATAGTGGGTTGCACAACACGCCACGCCCGTGCTGAGAACCGACTCACGGGTGCCTGGTGGGGCTGGGCTGAGGCAGGGCATGCACATCTTCCTGGCCCAAGCACGGCCCTGTTGTTTCTCTCCAGCTTTGGGGCAGGGAGGAGAGTCCCTGGCACTTCGCACAGGTACAAGCTGCTGGTGTTAAAGCAAAGGGAGGGACACAGGTGCACGTGGCAGGAACTCATGTCTCTACTAAATCAACGAGTCAAACAAAAATGTGTTGAAAGAAGAAAGTAAGAGCTGGACTGTGATGACAGATAAGATGATCTCTTTGAGCAGTGGAATCTGCAGATCATGGAGGCAGTTCTAATGGCTCTTAGCTGGGGAGGATCTCAAAAGAAACCTGTATGTATGCACGTGTGATGCGTGTCTGCCTATTCACACGCACATGTAATGCAACAAAAATTCAAAAGAGCAGTACTGTACAACATGCAAACAGCATGGGTTATCAAGAAATACTAGTAAAGTGAGAATAATTAATACATGCTGGAAAACAGAAAAGAAAAAAAAAAGACCGTTACACAGCAAATGACCGTGTAACTTTCTCCTACATTTTTCAGGCTTGGCCTGTGCTGTTACACCCCTGTCTCTGCTACAACAGATAGGTCTACAACAGGTTTACTGTAAACATTAAATACTTTTATAAACCGCATTTTCCATGGAGTAGGAAGACAGCCTCCATGCTGAATCAATAAACAGCTGAAAGGTAGGAGGAGACAAAGAGGTAGAACTGATGGCCAACTTCCATGAGGGAGAGAGGCTACGAGTGTGCTCTTAGTACCATCTCTGTTTGATCTATGTTGTTCAACGCTGTCATTGATGACACCAGAAAAGAGGTGAAAAAGTTTGCATGATCATATTCAAGCAGTAAAACAGCCAATGGGACTCAGAAATGCAAAGTATTATACTGGTGAGAAAATAATCCTAATTATCTGTAACAGGATAATTAATTACTACCACTTTGGGAATAGCTTTTGAAACCGGTGTGGATAATGCTCAGCACTTTTCAAAAATGCAAGTACAAGGTTGGGAATTGTTAGGAATGAGAAAAAAACAGAAATCATGATTATGTCACTGTATATACTATAGCCATGTGCTGAAGAGAGCTAGCAGTTCTAGATTAAAAAAAAAAAAAGAATGTGGAATGATTTCAAAAACTGTAAAGTACAACAAGAAGGATCAGCAACATGGAAAGGTGTTCATCTTACATGGCACTAAATAAAACTAGGGCTCTTCAGCTTGAAAACAAGATGAGTGGTGGGAGAGCCATAGGCACTAATGTGATGTAAAAAGGAGAAGATGGAATAATCACTTGCTCCAGTAAGTGCCAGGAGAGAAACCAGGAGATCAACTGATAGTTTCCAGTGATTGTACTGTTTTCCAAATGCCTGCTTTTGGTCACTGCTGGAGGCAAAATGTTGGGTTAAATTGATTGTTTGATCAGATCTAGTACACCTACTGTGGTGTTCTCAAGCTGTTTTTTAAATCTTGCCTTGATTAATTCCTCTGTCTAGCTGCCTTGATGCAAAACTGTGCATCTGCAGGGACGCTAACAGTTCACTGACATGCCAAGGAAGCTTAAATTAGAACAGTCTGTTTTAAGGCAGAATCTCAGGACTTTTGGGGAGCACTCTTAGTAAATGCAGAAAGGGGAAGATGAATTATGAGTCAGATGATTAATTAACTGGTGACATGAAATATGTATGAGCAATATTTCCATGTCTGTCCTGTGTGCTTGTAAAAAACTATAAGACTTAAAAAAAAAAAAAAAGTGCAAAATAGTTATCATTTTGTGGGAGCAGAATGACTGAAAAATCACCATCTCCATTATTTTCATGTTTCCTGCTCTCTGCTGCTGCCCCTGCAAGGACACAGTAACAGTCCTGATGCTGCCCAGCTCATTTCCATGCTTCAGCAGCATTGCTGTTGCCTTAATTGTCATGGTAACAGATGGGTTTGAGTACTGATTTACCTAGAATTATTTTAACATTACATGACAAGGAAGGGCCATGAAAGAAATAGTAATGAAAGCATAACATGTTTCAGTAATCTCCTGATATGTTCCTGGGGACCAATGCTTGGGTGCACAACACTTTATTTTCAAAAGACAGAATTAAAAAAAAAAAAAAAATTAAAAAAATCTTTTTTATCTTTTAAAGCATTAATAGACAGTAAGATAAGAAATTACAGATTTTTGTTCTTCTTCCTCCAGAGGTATGGTTGATCTTAGCAGTTAGCGGCTATGATTCAAAACAGAATTTCTAACATAGATTTCATCATCACAATTATCTTTTGGTCTGAAAAGCCCCAGACTATTACTTGATCAAATATAGATTATCCATAAAAATAATCACATTATGCAAAGGCCTACATTATTTGTGCAAATGTAATGAATGGTATTCTGATGATTAAGAAATCTAGAGTATGTGTAATACAACTGAAAGCATGTTCTTAGCAATAAAAACAGAAGATAAGCACCTTTATTCTATAATGCTAAATTACTGGAATATTTGCCATGTTTGCTAACATACTAATGACGTTCTCTTTTTAAAGGTTTATTTCAGATTTTCCTTAAAAGGCTATCTTTTTTACTGTGGTGTTTAGCATTGTGTTGGCCAACAAAAAGATCTTAGGAAAAGCAGTATGCCTTAATATAAGCACATACACCATTATATGTACAGAGCATCAATGCTCTTCAGATGCTATGTTTTTCTTGAGAACTCTCCACTGCCTTTTGATCCAATCCAGCCAGATCTAAATTTCATTCATTTCATTATCAACTTAGAAATGTAGCCCTTCCAATCGTAACTTTTTTTTTCTAACTATCAGGGTTTGTTTTTTTGAAGAGTGTCCCTTAATGATGTAAAATACAGCTAATCTGTTTGGGGAAATGTTTTGATACGTTGTCACCTGCTGAATATATAGTTACTTGAGGGGGGGTGTGACTAAACAAAGATTCTGTTACTGATAGACAGGGATTATTCTATGGAAAAGCTAATATTTTAAGAAAAACACATTAAAAAAAAAATCCCTCAGAATAGGAAGGGGTTTGGACTGCAGTGATACATCCCTGGCGTAATAACAACGTGATCTTCTTGGCATCATTTTCCACTGTGCAAATTGATTTATCTAGCTGCAGGTTCTGCCAAACGAGCCCTAGCAGGGCTTGCTGTAGTGGTTTAAAGTGCCATTGGCTATTTATTCATCCTTACACCAGGGATGGGAGAATGTAGTAAGGGACCAGACCCAACTGGCACAGCTCACAGGCTGAGGAATTATGTCAGCCTCACCTTCAGAAACTAATGCATGAAAATGTGAATTGCAAAAGCTGGAAATAGTTTCTCAATTTAACTCTGCTGTAGGGGCAGTCGTGCCTGATAAAGGAGGTGGGAGAGCCAGCCAGGAGTGGCAGTGCCTCGAGCTGTGCTGGTGAGAATTTCCTGGAGACATCCGGTGTGAGCCTTGCCTGGCTAGCGGGTTGGCGGTAGCCTTGTTGCTTTGTAGGAGTTGGTGCAGCTCTCAGATTTAGTGCCTGTGTCCTTGACAGAAGATGTAAACATTTCTGTGAGGTGAAGAGGAAGCAAGAGACACAAGAACAGCAGCAAATATGATAAAAGATAGAAAAAATTACATTGCCTTCTCTCTGTGGTTTAGAGTGTAAGGACATGGTGCTGAATGAAAAATTAGACAAACTTAAGCATTAATATATCGAAGGTAAATTATTTTAACCCATCTCATTCAATTTTTCAGGAAAAAGAACTATATTTCTAGGAGAAAACAAACGTGGAAGGTCATGAGGAGACCGTGGCATGGTATCATCTGGGAAAGCCAGTGGAGATGGCATGAGACATGGCACGGTGATGGAAAGAGACTGATGCAACGCAGTGTATTGAGAGCTGCTGACCTACAGGAAGAAAAGGAGTTACCGAAGGGCCGCCTTGGAAGGCATTTTACCTGACAACCTCCGTGATTAATGCCTTTGTCACGGAAAGAACGAGGCGTGCTCCTGGACGCCGTAGACGGCCCAAAGCCGGTACCCGCTGACGTACGGAAACAGACTCTATAACCTGAAAGGTATAAAGTAGGTATGTTTATTGCACGCAGATGCACGGGGGATCGCTCCACCACAAGCGTGCATACCCGAGGAGGCAAATCCTCCTGCATTTATGCAATGAAATAATGCATATTCATGTGACGCCTATACATATTCCCCGCGCCTATTCCCGCTTCATATTATAATTAGTCTATCAGTCCTTCACGCTTGCGCAGATCCTCCTGGTAATTGTGGGCCGGGGTCTTCAAAACGCGGGTGGTGGTCCCTTGGAGGAAGGCCGTATGTCTTCTTCACGATGTACTTCTCACCTCTTGTCTGGAATGTGGTGATTTGGCAAGTTTATAGCTTTTGGGTCAGTTCTGGTCAGCTCTTATCCTTGTTAACTATCTGTTTTCTTTCAGCAAGGAGGTTTATCAATACATTTGTGACAGATGCCATCCTGTTCTTGCTTTCTTCAGATAAAGCTGGAATGTTCTTCCGTTGTTTGTGAATAAGTTCTGTTATCATTAGAAAACAAGTCTTTCCATCTGTTAGCCATTTCTTTTTCTCTCAAGGTATATGGTCCTGTAACATGCATTCTAAAATTCTTAATATGTATAGCTAATCATTCTCTATCTATCACTATTCTTACCCCATATCACCGCTGCCGTGGGAAGGAGCCCTCCCCGTGTGGGTAGGGCCGGGAGTCAGCGCGGGTCCGCCCGGTACCCAGCGCGGGCCAGGGCGGAGCGCGGATAAGCGCCGCCC
>NW_008622679.1:54369-57133 GCF_000691845.1 Merops nubicus | reverse complement strand
TATATATATATATATGTTACAGCTACTGCAATGGGCAGGATTTGGCTTAGGTCACAGCTTTCACTCACTCCATTGCTCAACATTTCACAACGTTCCACCCTTATTTCTGGCACGTAAATGGAATCAATTTTATTTACCAGCAATTCAACCTCTTCATTAGTTTTAGAGACTGGGACAAATGACCTTATGGTATTTGTCAGCTATTTGCTAGTGAACCTCAGAACACTGTAATCTTGAAAGGGAAAGCTTTGGATCTCCACTCAAAGTAGGAAGCCACAATCCCATTGCACAGATCATTTCTAAGGCCCCCATATCATAGGGTCAGTGATGCATACTAGGCTTTTAAGCAGCAAAGAATTTTTAGATGTTTGAGAACAATTGCTTTATTCATAGCCTTTTAAAAAGACAAATCTGGTACTTTGTGCCACTGTGGAAATGAACAGAAGTGAGTCAAATTCCCATTCCCTTATTAGCAGTGTGGAAGGCAACAGAACAAGGATGGACAGGCTTTATTTCCCACAAGTATTCCCTTAGTCCTTGTCAAAGTAATACTAATGTTGATTGCTCACTAAACCCATCAATTTCTAAAAGTTTCCTCTATCTTAAAACTTACTTTTCAAGTATCATTTTACTATTATATTCTTTGACAGAAGAGCTTAAAGGAGTGTAACATGAGAGCTCATTTGGCCCTGCATCTCTGGTAATGGGCACTGTATGAAATATGAACTTTCTTATCTGTGATATATTATCTTTTGCTTGAAATACGGCTAATTACTGTCATTTGTTAGAGATGAGACAGCTGAGTATCGTTTCTTGTGTCACATTGACTTCAAGTTGCTTATGATTGCATGAAATTAGTGACAGTGAATCTCTGAATACAAATTTTTTAAGATTCACCGTGTACCTTATAATGATTAATACACTGCCTTCAGTGAAGTTTCCAGCTGAGGAGAAAGGTACCAATACTAAAACTTAACAAAGTCATTATTGCATTTACTGTAGATTAAAATATCTACAGAAGTAGATCAGTGGTCTGCATTAGTAACATCAGATCATATAAAGAGTATAGTTTCTCAATTTGTAGCCTAACAAAGCAAAAGAGATGAATTAGTTGTTTGCATGCAATGCTAAAGATTCACTTTCCAAGACAACCACTTCTCCATTTTCCAAAGCTGTTTTATATCATGTACCCAAGAGCTTGCTCCCAAGATACAGACACAATAATCACACAATTCTTCTTGTAAAATCTATCATAATGCAAACGACTATAAAACTGCTCCTGCTAAGTTTGAAGAATGTAATGAACTGCAGCTGGTTACTTGATTTTAAGTCATATGGACTACTTTTCAAAGGACAGCACTGCACATGATTTTTTTTGAAAAATTAGGATGTGCATTACATTTTTTCATAGCTACTAGATAATATATAGTAATAATTATCATAAAATATGACTTATCTGTTGGAAGAGCAGAAAAATAAGAGAGTCTAGTAACTTGAGAACAAAGTGATTGGTAAGAGTAAGCAGAAGACAGACTGGAAAGATGCTGCTAAACAAAGGCCCAGATTCCACAAACTCTGTTGTGAAAGCAATTAAAAGTATCCTTTTAACACACTGTCTCTTTTGCTCATACAGCTTGGTGATCTAACACGCTTCAGAGAAACATATTCGAGGTGACTCACTCAACAGTACCTGAGACTACACAATCCCATCACCTCTGGTTAACAACCAGAGCCAGTAATAAGATTCAGGTTATGCTATTCAGATGTTTGTATATATCAACTATATTTGTTAACTGAAATGCATCAATAAATTATCAAGAGAAGATGATGCCTTTATGATGTGGTAGGGATTTTTTAATTAGTGAGATGAACACACCTATTACAGGAAGGAGATACTCTATATAAATTAAACTTTCTTAATATGGAAAAAATGAAAAATGACACCAGCAAAAAAGCACTAACATAAAAAGATGATTTTTAATAGATCTCTTAAAGCACAGCTGCCACACAAAAATAAGAAAACTACAATTGACATGTTACAAAGAAAAGGATGAAAAAAGAAAACCCAAGCAAGTAAAATTTGACTTAGAGAGAAAAACATCTTTCTCATTTACTCTTAATAACAGGTAGTTAAAACTTATCTTCTATTTTGCTTCTTTTTTGAAGAACTAAAAGAGCATTGCCAATTTGTACAGCATAGGAAACTGCTTTACTACAGATCACCTGAACTGTACTGAACCCTGGACGAGGCACCTTGCATTAAAGAAGAAAGAAAAGAAAGCTCACCAAGTTCCCAGGGTGCTTTCCATGGCCAACCATTGCTCTTCACACAAAGCTTCTCAGCACAACTCTACAGCCTCTTCTAGGGAGCCTGCTAATGTGTTATTTATTTGGATCTAGACTTTTACAGCTGCTCTTTCCAATTGGCTAATTAATGAAAGCTGAGTATAGGTAAAAGCCTATGAGTGGGATCTTCATTAACCCTTTGTGGTTTGTTACCCTGCAAACTGTGCCTAGTTTACTACAAAGTCTCTAAAAAAACCCCGGCACTTCAAAAAACTGAACTCATCTCACTATACATGAGCCAAAGACTTATAACTGTGTTTTGTAACTGCACATGCACAGCCAATATTTAAACACATCCTCTAGACAACATTGTGTATAGTATATAAAAGTACACATTGCACCTACCAAAATGTAAAGGTCTGGAAAAAAAGTCTGGAATTGATGTGGTGGCATAAGAAGAAAAACTAAAAAAAATATG
>NW_008622679.1:42578-54338 GCF_000691845.1 Merops nubicus | reverse complement strand
AGCAGGAAAGCAGACATTGACCATTCCTACATGCTGCTATTGAACGAAGTGCCTTTGCAGCAATTCTTTCATTAAATTAATGTCCAAGCTTCTCTGTTTTATGCAAGAGCATTATATCCAACTTTTTTCCACACACAGAAAAAAAGCCTGAATGCCTGAGCAACATACATTTGGGGTTTTGATAATGTTGAGTGAATGGAGTGCACATAGTACCCATTGTAGAAAAATAATGAGCTGGGGCCACTTCAGCAAATTGGATATAGACAAGTCCACAGGACCAGAGGGGACACTGGGAAATGTTCAATGTCATTCAGAAAATTCTCTCATCTTTGACTAGTCATGGTGATCATGGGAAGTTCCTGATCTCTGTAAAAAGGCAAAAGTTACACATATCTTTTAGAAAGGTAAGAAGGAAGATCTCAGGAAATTCAGACTGGTCAGTCAAAGTGCTTCCCACCATCCCTGGGAAGACTATGAAGGAAATCCCTCTAAAATAATTGTCCAAGCCTATGAAGGACAAGAATTTGTTTAGGAATAGCCAGCACAGATTAACGGAAGTCAAATTGTGCTGGAGTCCCCAACACAAGAAGGATGTGGAGCTGTTGGAACGTGTTCAGAGGAGAGCCACAAAAATGACCAGAGGGCTGGAGCCCCTCTCCTGTGAGGACAGGCTGAGGGAGTTGGGGTTGTTCAGCCTGGAGAAGAGGAGGCACCGGGGGGACCTTAGAGCGACCTTCTAGTATCTGAAAGGGGCCTACAGGAAAGCAGAGGAGGGACTACTCACAAGGGTTTGTAGGGACAGGACGAAGTGTAATGGCTTTAAGCTAGAAAGGGGGAGATTTAGGTTAGACGTTAGGATAAAGGTCTTCAGTATGAGGGTGACAGACCACTGGAATAGGTTGTCTAGACAGGTGGTGGAGGCCCCAACCCTGGAGACATTCAAGATCAGGCTGCATGAGGCTCTGAGTAGCTTGATCTAGTTGGAGATGTCCCTGCTTATGGTGGGGGGGTTGGACTAGATGACCTTTGGAGGTCCCTTCCAGCCCAGACATTCTATGATTCTATGAAATTTTTCCTTGCCAAGCTGGTTACTTTCGGTGATGGTAAGAATGGCTCAGTGGATGATAGCCATGCATGGTGTTAAAACCTTGACTTTAGCAAGACTCTCAAAACAGTCTTCCACGGTATCTTTGTTAGCAAAACAGTGAGATATAAGTAGCCTAGAGGTTAGAAGGATATCCTGACAATACAGGATTTGTTCAGTCTTAAATGAAGGTGGATAAGTTGGGATCTTACCGATGACTCTACATCATGCTTATCTCACAGGGATAAGACAACAGGCAGAAGAAAGAAGTTGCAAGGAAGATTCTGATGAGATATTAGCACCAAGGTTTTCACCATGACAGCAGTCAAACATATGAACAGGAGCCAATGAGTTTGTGGAACCACCATTCTTAGAAATATTCAAAGCACCATTGGACAAGGCCCTAAGCAATCTGACCAAAGGTGGCTTAACTTTGCTGAGGGTTTTGGCTCCTCCAGAGTCTTTTGGACTGTCAGATGACTATGAGAGGCTCCATTCAATCTAAATTATCCACGATTCTATTGTGCGTGATGAATGCGGTTTTCTACAGATTAGATTTACAGCCTAATTCAAATTCAGTAAGCAAAAATATTGAATTTCAGCTAAACATGAAATCTCCTAAGAAGGATCAGTTCCTTGGTCCTATTAATGTAAAGTCTCCGAAACAGCTGACGAGAAGATGAAGTCTCTAGTGCTGTAAACACTCAGCTAACCGATAGCTGCATTTCTCTGTCAGAAGCGCTCACCACGTTACTATCTTAGTGATCATAATGCTGAAACAGAACGGTACTAGGAGAAGACCTGCATACTGATGAAGACCAGCTGGCTAGACTTAAAAATGGCCAGGGCAGAGGTGAGCAGGAGAACATGTTTGGAAGACCCTACAATTACACAGATGTACCAAACAGCGATCAATATAACCCGTTTGATAGAAGAGCATTTGAGTTTCTCATTCACTCCCAGCTCTCATTAAGCAGCATTTCTGAATAATGTTTTCTGCCTTTCCCAGTTGATTTAAAGTTGCTGCTCCACAATCTGGAAGATAATGAGTTGATTGTACTATTTTCACCTCTCAGGGCACCTACAATTCTATGATATACTTGAACATTTTAAGCCCTTTGAAAAACCATCTGAATCAGTAATAGAGTATACCTTGGTAGCAAAGGCTATTGCAGAGATTGTTGTAAAAACATCAGACCTGCCCTCTGCTTTCTGTGATGGCTTTCTGAGGAACATAAATTCAAGGTTTCAGACCTTATCCTCAAGATACTCAGTGGCTAAGATGGCACATCTAAAATGCTGCCTAACGGTCCGTGATCAAAATTTTCTTTTTTTTTCTCATCTTGCACAACAGAACTTTTTGGAACAAAACTGATTCCAAATATTACAGGAGACATAAGTACCTTAAGATTAGGTCAATAATCTTTCTGAAATATCACTTGGTCTGCAGACTTTCACAAACTTCCTTATCATTTACCCCAAACTCTAGACAAATTTCTCTGACTTTGTCCTCTCTCACATAAACACAAGCCAAACAGTTTACATCAGAGCAAGCAGGACATCACACACTCCTGCACTAAATCCACCGGTCTTATGCCATTCCCTGTTGTCAATATCAATGGCTATATGCAGCGCATGCACAAATTGCAGCACTATGTCTAGGCTTTGGAAAATATGGTTTGGGTTCTGTGTAAATTTTATCAACATATTACTCAGTGAAGAGTTCATATTAAGGGAAATATAGAAGCAGTTTTGTGCTTCTTTATGGATTTGTGCTACTTTATGTAATTTTTTTTTCTCCCAAAGCACCTCCCTGTATGGCCCCACATTAACTATTGCTCTCCTTCAGGGTCCCATATTGCTCATGCACCCCTCACAGTTCTCCATTACTTCCTTTTCACCTTGAGCAGTTACATCTTCATATAATTAGAAGTAAAAGAAACTGTTGCTAGATCACAACCACAGTGTGCTTTGCACTGATTTCAGTAGATATTGTCCATGAAAGTTTCCCACTAGAATAGAAAAACAAATTAAGTATTCAGATTGTAGTGCTACTTCTACCATTTAATTATACTGGGAAATGGGAAAAAAAAAAGGGTTTTTTATTTAAAAAAATATATTTCTACAATTACTCTGCATTTAACAACACACACAAATCCACTACTCCTCAATAAATCCATAAGAGTAAATACAGTATTTCACTAGTCTAATTCTAATGGTGCTCTAGCAGATATATGCTGTATTGGATTTGGACCTGGTGCAACTCCACCATTCCTGAGCTCAGCCAAGCAGTGATGGGAGAATGTAACTCAAATAACATCTGTGATTAAGCCCTGGAAGTATATAGGAGTACATGACAGGAGATTTTGAAGATTTTTGAAGTGCATATTTAATTTATGATGTTTGCCTGGCTCTGTAACAAAATGGTAATATATTTTCTTTCTTTTCGTATGATTTAAAAATATTTTTCATGAAAAAAAATGACATATGCACTTTACGGCATCCATATGCCCAGAGGAAAATGATCTCACTGGATTTCTTTGCCAACGGCACGTCAGTGCCCCTTGGTATAATTAGTGGTGCTCTTAAAGAATGTCCTACACTTGTGTGTTTTGTGTTGCAAAACACAAATTATGTTTGTGAGTCACTGGATAATGCTTCCCTGCACATGATATATAAATATGATACATAAACTGATTTTTAAGTGTGTTCAGAAGGGTACATTTGATTCCTTCTGATTCCTACCATTTGAAAAATTTCTCAGTATTAAATAAATTGTGTGTCTACTTTTCCAAAAGCCCAGTGGCTTTTCCTTTAATAACTATTAAGTTGTTTTTAGAACAGAATAATTTTATTTATTATCTCCAGCTGGTTCAAAATTTATACGTCTTTTTTAAAGCCTTAAACAGTTGAGACAAGATGACAGCAAATGTCTCTTCAAACTTCCTAGTTCCCCACTGAAAGCTGGATAATAAAGATAAGAAAAAGCTCATCTTGCCAAGGATAGCTCTAGCTGAGGAATAACTCTTGGAAAGGCAAAATCCTACTTTAAACAAAATTCCAATAACATAAATATATACAAAAGATAATAAAAGAAAATTTTATTTAATACTTATCTATTGAAAACTTTAGTGCTTCACACTAATGAATAAAAATTTACAGTTGTTGTTATAGGCAGCTCTAATAGATTTGTAAAGTCCAGTGTATTTATAACTGGAAGCAATCACATATCAGAAATACTGCACACTTTTTAAAGGAGCTCCTCTTGTACAAATGGCCCTAATACAAACTTAGTGATCTTCTCAATTTCACTGCAGTCTAACTGTTTTTGTAACTTCTACTTTACCGCAGCTTCTAGTTTACTGCAGTGTACCATTCATAATCTTTTGATTTCCAAAAGAAATTGTACAAGGAGAAAGCTCCTTCAGGACCATTAAAGAATCATACAATTGGGCCTTAAATCCTGACTGAGCCCATTTATTTTTCAAATTCTAATATTATGATATTTTCTGCAGTAAAAAAGTTGTTGATATTATTATTGAAACTAATAACTTATGCAATGTTTCTACCTCTGCTTTGCTAAAGCTCGTGAATGAAATCTGTGCCCTATAACTTACATACCCAGCCTTCCCTCAGGCTCTTTGAAATTTTGGGTTCCTCACAACAAAGAAGTGATGTAGTCTGCCTGTAATTACTGCCACACATTTCTAAACAGGCAGTGTAAAAATGGAAACCACCTCTCACGATATGCAGGTGGAAAAATAGGACTCCTCTTTTTCCTCAGTATAAGACAGACATCGACCTGTTTGAGCAGATTCAGAGGAAGGCCACAAAAATGATCAGAGGACTGGAACACCTCTGCTGTGAGGAAAGGCTGAAAGAGTTTTTCTTGTTTAGCCTGGAGAAGAGAAGGCTTTGGGGAGACCTTACCGTGGCCTTTCAATACTTAAAGGGAGCTAATAAGAAAGATGGGAACACACTTTAATAGCGCTTTTAGTGATAAGACAAGGGGTGATGGTATTAAACTAAAGGAGAGTAGATTCAGATTAGGTATAAGGAAATTTTTTACACTGAAGGTAGTGAAGCACCGGCACAGGTTGCCTAAAGATGTAGCAGATGCCCCACCCCTGGAAACATTCCAGGCTAGGTGGACAGGGCTCTGAGCACCCTGATTTAGTTGAAGATGTCTCTGCTTACTGCAGGGGGTTGAACTACATGATCCTTAAAGGTCCCTTCCAACCCAAATCATTCTATGATTCCACTGAGAACACAGGGAGCAAGAAGAAATGCTACGCAGCATACTTATGCTATAATCCCCCAGGTCCTATCATGGGCACATGATGAGAGTGGGGCTGACATTTGTAGAGCAGACATCAGAACTGCAATCCAGGTAAGGAGAAAAATGAGCTTCAGGCTCCACTCAGTCTACGGGGCTTATGGTCTACCTAAAGAAGAATGTGCTCCCTCCTTTTTCTTGAAATTGAGCCACTGGACAAGCAGAAACTTGAGAGCCATGATACCTAAAGTGCAGCAGGCAGAACAAAAGTTATACATTGAGATGGAAAGAGCATACTCTGTAGCTACGGATGCTGCCCACAGGGAACATTTTAAATCTGCCCTCTTCCAGAGGAGTGTCCAGGTCATCCAAGCAGTCAGATTCCCTCTAATACATTCTCTTTTCACCACCTAATTAATCCACTCCTGTAGCTATAAAAATAAGAGTCTGTTCACACAGGCTGCCTGGGGCTATGTATAGTCTCCTTCAGGCTCAGCACTTCCTAATTCATGAACAAACAGTATTTTCACCATGTTATTATACTAAAAGTTGCCATCTTCAAAATCAGTTTAGTTGCAGTCATGAGCAGACATAATATTTCAGTCTTCTCCGTGGATTCAGGCAAAGCTTAGCTAATAAGCCCCTCAAAGATGAATCCGTAGACCAAGTAGGAAAGGGCTCCTGGGCTGAATAGTCTTGGAAAGTAAGCAAACCGGATGGCTCTTTGAAGCTTAGGTGAGGTTTAGGCACATGCTGTCCAGGGCAGGTGTATTGCCTTCTACACAATGAATTCATATTCACTTCACACTCAAATTTAGTTTGACAGAAGTTACAGACTGATAAAACTTGAGTGAAAACTGGTATAACCTATTAGTTTACCTAACAATACATTTAGCTTGTCAGGTTCTGTGAAGAAAAGCGAATGCACTGCACTTCTATCTCCTGTTGCAGCTTCAATATGCCTTGTTGTCGGTAGGAAGAACTGAAACTCAAGTACAGACCTAGGAAAAGGCATGGAGGTGAAATCTCTGGAGCAAAGCTAAGGGCTACAAGTTGCCAAATATCAAACAACAATATAAAGTAGCCAGTTCCACCTGGAAATGTGAAACTGCTAAAAAAAGACTGTAGTTTCTGTAACTATTTCTCCTTTCCTTTCATAGAGAGAAATGTCCTATTTTAAAGATAACTTCTTTTCTAAACCCAAAAGAAATACTTAGAGACAGAACTAGAAAGAGCAGCCTGTCAGAGAATGGCGTATGCAAATCAGATGCACAGAAAGGCCTAGTCAGTCAGAGAAAAATGTCAATTTATGTGCTTTTTAGTTATCCTGATAGCATAATTATTTCCATGCTTTGGTATGTTCAGTTTAAACAATTCTGGAAATATCTCATTGTCATGAATTTGCTACCCAAAGGCAAGATTCCCATAAGCAAGCCTTGTTTAAAGACAGTCCTAGAGGTAAATTTCGTTTTGCAGTCACTGAGTTTTGGACCTATCTACTTTGTAGATTGTATTGTTTTGAAATAAGATGTTGGGAAAAAAAATGTATTTATTAATTTTAATGAACATAGGACATGTACAGTGTCACTATTCATAACATTTACAGACACATATGAACACTTCTGCTTGAAAACAATCAGATTATTTATTTTGATACTTTCAAGTTGCAGCTATGCATAATTTAACAATTTCTATTCACAACAAGCCAATACCACTAAAACACCTACATTTAGCTAGTCAGCCAAAATTCCTGCTAATTGTTCCAATTGAGCATGAAATTTGTTGGCAATTTTGTTCAACACAAATGATATATTTCTATCCAAATAATTTCTATTGTCATCTGATTATGCAGTACATGTGCCAAATAAATTTTCTGAGGCGGAAAGACACGTTTTTATCAGAAAAGTTGAACAAAACTCGGTTTTCAGAACTAATTGTGAATTCACAGATCCCAAAGCTCATAAACTAATAAACAGAGCCCTTACTCTCTTGTTAGTATGAAATACGAGGACATCAACCTGCATGTAGACAAATATCGTATATATCATGTTTAAGACTTTCTTACAATGTCTGTTTACTCATCAGGGTAAATTGACTCAATAGAAATAAGCAAGCAAATGAGAATGTAGGGATTAAAAATGTGTTTTCTGTAAATTTAGAGACTGAATACATTGAAGAACTAATCTAGAATATTTTAAAACATTCTTTAAGTTTAAGGAGTCTGTCAAAACATCAAGAAGTTTTGAGGTGTTCACATATATTCTAGCAAGAAACACACACACAATTTGGTCTATATGTAAAAAAACCCCGATGTGGCTTATTCCAGGCAGCACTTCTCTGAGAATTGTACCATATGCTGATGGAGAAAACTGTTACTTAGAAATCTTAAAATATTGGTAACTTGATTCTGTGTAAAGTACTGACCATCCATTAAATGTGTGGAACTAAATAGTGTGAAAACTAAAATTGTTATGTCATGAAAAATATTCATTATAAGAGGAAGGAGTTATTGCAAACCCACCAGCACCGCTTTCAGGTAAATACTTTTCTCTAATGGAGAACTACTGAATATGAATTTCGCATATGCTGTAATGTCCCTTAAACATGATATCACAAAAAGATACGCAAGGTGAATCAATCATTCCCAAAGAAAAAAAATATTTGAAGGTAGGATTTAAAATATAGTGACCCAATAGTTTAGGAGAAAGTTTTCCAAATGAACAGTGGGCAGGGAAGAATGCAGTGAGCCACGAAGGTCAAAGTGTAGCACAAGATAATGGTGGAGTTAGATAATGGTTGGACTTGATGATCTTAAAGGTCCTTTCCAACCAAAGTGATTCTGTGCATGTAAAACAGAAAAAAAAAAAAAAATGTGACTCAATATAGATTCTTCTCTTTAATCAGATGCATCGTCTGACTACATTTGTCTGAGATCCAGAAGTGTAGGACACATGTATTTTGAAAGGTTATAAAAATGGTAATGCAGTGGTTAAGACAAAAAATAATTACATCATGAACAGACTTCAAGGAGTATGTTGAAGCTAGTCCAGAACAGATTGGAGATCATGTTAGGCAGACCTACAGTCATGGAGAGACTAGGGGTCAGAGATGACTTAATAGTTTCCGATCTTGCAATAAAGCTGAGGATGTAAATCAATGAAGATAACAGCAAAAGTGAAGACAAGGGTGAGAAATATTCGGTAACAGAAAAATAATAGTGCAATGAAGATAATTAAGATGTTCAAACAACAGAAATGGAAAATTTTCAGAGAGCAGGCAGAAAGAAGAGATGTGTGGCAATCAAAATAATAATGAAGACACAGCTGAAAAGAGAAAATAAGGTAATGCAGCTATGGGTACATGGTACCTGAGAAATGTTTGTCCAACCTGTTCTAAAAAGCTTCCAATAAAAGAAACTCCATCACCTCCCTAGGCAATTGCTTCCAGTAATTCAGCTTTATTATGAGAACTTTCTCCTGATATCAAGCCTAAAGTTCCTCTACTACAATTTAAGCCCATTACACCTTTGCTACCTATAGTGCACACAAAGAAAAGATTGTTGCCCTCCTGATTGCTACTGACCTTCTGCATATTTCAAGGTTATTATTGTGACTCCTTTCAATAGTCTACTCCAATTTCATTGACTTTTCCTTGTAGTTATATTTTTTTTTATGTCTCTGATTGCTCACATTGTTCTCATCCAGATTCTCTCTCCTCGAGCTGCAGTGCAACAAGACCAGACACAGTACTAGCAAAGCCCCTTCCAATGCCAAGCAGAGCTTGTCTTACAGACTTAACATATGGGTAATACGGATAATCCAAATTTGAAATTGGCATGAGGTTAAAATACTAATTACAAAACCAAACAAACAAACAAACAAAAAAAACAAACAAAAAACCCACCAACTTTGCTGGGAAAGGAAAATATCAGTCATTAAAATTACAATCAAACTCAGCAATGAAGAGTTCTAAAACCACCAACTCCTCCTATGCACATCCAAAGCCTTCTAAGGGGCAGGTTACAAAAAACAATGTAAACTTTGTTTCTGAATGACATTGAAAAGAATGAAAATGGAAAAGATCCTGAAATCATTCAGAACAAACTGCAACTTGTTCTTTGTGATCATGTCTGAACTGGCTCACAGGCTGTATCTTACACTTGGAATTACACATTCCTCAGTACTAAGTGTGGCAGAGGTAGAAACATGGATTAGTCAGTGAAACTATCCGTCCCCATCCAGAAGAATGTCTAGTTTGCTCACAAGACAGTGTGGGATAATGTCTAGCTATCCCACCATAACAATGAAGAATAATCAGATTTGATCATATTTAAACAAAATATATAAGAAAGAATTAATTTAATAAACTAATATCTTTGAAGCTCACAGAGTTCAACTCCCTAATTAGCTTTCATGAGCAACAGTTGCTTCTTTGTAAATTATATAGCACGACTTTGAAATAAGCAAGAAGTGCAGATATAATGGTGTTTGGTAGCTCTTGTCACCAAATATGTAGTGCCTTTATGGTCACTGGAAACAACATGACGATTCTGGGAATAATTTCATCATTATCTTAAATAAACTGTTACTTTTTTGCAAGGGGAGTGAAGCTATCCTCTGATACCGATACTAAAGATAGAAACTGAGAATATCAAGGGGCAATCTGATGACCTGTCACAGAGCTGGGAAGAGCCTGTTCCTTGATATTAGACATTATGTCATCAAAACAATGCAGAGGTGGTACTGCTGATGGAACATACAGCTGGTTTCATTTTGCACCAATAATGAAGCATGCTTAGGCTGCAGTTTCAAAAATTACTTACTGAATTATTCAAATTAAAGCAGAAAAAAAACCAAATTTAACTGTATTTATTTGTAAAACAAGCTAAAAAGTCCTGACATCTTATTGGCAGGAGAAACCAGCAACAGTTTATTAGTATAAACTTTAATTACCTATAGCCCAGAAAGCTCTGGTAGAGGTTTTTTTAATGTGTTTTAATAAGTCACTCTGATTTCTAATAGACATTCTTGGAACAATGATAGCTACTGGTGTCAGTGCATGGCTTCCAAAACTTTTACTCAGATTAATGGGAAATAATGGCTGATCTTTGCTTCATACTATCAGAAGCACCCGAAATTCCAAACTTACTTAACATACCATAAATATTACTTACTGTTTGCTAGAGAAAAAAAACTAGATTTTATTTGAGATTCAAAATTCTTGAGGTCACCTTACCTTATCAGAAGTAGAGAACAATCTAACGTCTATGACAATTTTAGAGGAAATGTGGTAACTTGATGGAAAACTGATTGAAAGATTTACTGCACGTTTTTCTGCAGAAATAAATAATTATTAAAGAATATTGATTTGGGAAAGAAAAAAAAGAGGAAAGATATTCAGGTAACACTGTAAAGATATGAAATGGATGATTATCATAAGAGCAGATCTGCTCTTAGATCTTATGTAGGCAATAACACATTTGTCTTAACTCCAGCAGATGTAGCACAGTAGATGCTGTTGTCCAGACTTACTATGACCATGCACTAGACTTTGCAGTAATGCTCACCTTATCTCATAGGTCTAAAGAAAGAATTCCTGTTTCAAAAAAAATCATGGGCTCTGAATGAACTGAAAAATACCCAGAAGTTAGGCAAAGCAGGACAGAAAAAATATTTTCATTACTTTTGACTTAACATACAGATTAACTACAATGACTGTCAGCAGCACAGTGGAAGCAACTCTTCAAAAGTGATTTATATTTTTGGGAAAAAAACATTGCCTAAAGGAAGCTTAAAATATGAAGATAGCCTAAATGATTTAGCTTTCACGATATACTAAGCAGCAAAAAGCAACCAGGTCTGGAAATGGCTTAGATGTCTAAAAAAAAGAAATGGAAGGAATAAAAACCATTTTAACACAGAGGGCACTGAGTGTCATGAAGCATTGTATCTACTGATCTATGATGATACTTTAATTTTTTATGATTCTGGCCCTGAAAAAATTATGATGGAATCACAAAATATCACAATATTCTCCAGCTCTCTGGACAGGGCTCTTTTGGTGTTTTCTTGCTCTGCTCCTTAACAGCCTGTGCTCTGTGAAACTGCTAAAAGGGGAACCTTTGTCTTCTTTTACCTGCCCCTGGGAAACCAGCCACTTCTCTTCTTGGGATCCAGAGGTTCATTGCCTTCCAGACTTCCCTTTCTCTCCTCCATCAGAGTAACTTTAGGCTGCTCTCACTCTTCCCAGGAGGCGGGAGGAGGAAGAGTGAAGGGTGGCCTTCCTCCAGTCTCACCTTCCCTTGTAAGATCTCAGGCAGCAGGGAAATGGAAGCAGATGAAGATGCAGATTATGGCTGGCATGGGTTAAATAGGACAACTGTGCATGAGATTAGTATAAT
>NW_008622679.1:0-42547 GCF_000691845.1 Merops nubicus | reverse complement strand
AGCAGGAATAGGTACTGCTTCATAGATAGAGAATTAGGACACTACTGTCCTACCAACACCATTAGCAAGATAGTGGCTGACATGATACCAAGAGGGGAAGAGGGCAAGGGAAAAACTTGGGTTTCATATACTTTGGGATAATTTTAAGATAACAATAAGATATTTAATAGTTGATATAAGACAAACAGGATAAAATTGATGAGAAGATGAGACTTGTTAATATTATGTGGTGAATCTGTTACACAGAAAGGCAACCTGAAGATTGGTGAATATTGATTATAGGTAAAGATTGATGAATAATATATTTTAAATTGGGAAGAGCAAAGGCTCTTAAAGTCTCTTTCAAAGAGTGTTTGAAAACCTACTCAGAGAGGACACAGAAGGAATATGATACGGATTATAAGTTTTATGAAGGAGCTGATACCAAGATATTGTTGCTTTGTTGAGAAAACATTAAGAAAGACAAACTGGCTGGGAAAGACTCCAAAACAGAAGAGCACAAAATAGCAGAGATATAACTCTCTTCTGTAATGTTCTCACGATTTTAGCTGCAAATCGTTGCTAAATGAAAATAGACCCAAATATTATCAGTTGAACTGTAAGTATCTTGACTAGGCAATAATTTTAAATACAGTGTCTGTGCTCCTATCTTTCTGGATATGCTTTCCAAACACTTGGCACAAAGTGCCTTACTACTGCAGACTAAAATTCTAAATTGAAACAGTTTCTCTGGGTATTTACCAATAAATGCAAATCATAAACCAAAAACTAACCAAAAGGCATACAGGAAATACCATATAAATAATCGTATGACTATGGACATGTACGAGACCACCAGTATTAATACAGAATACTAGCTCTACAAAACCACCATCATCTGAGCCAGATGACACTGGTGAACAGCAGTCTTACTATGCAGTTTAATGGGAGACTGACAGTAATGTCTGGAACAGTTCAGTACACTCGGCTCAAAGGACCCATGGATCAATACAGTGTCATTGGAAGTACCAGGGTTATTACAATGCCAATAAAAGTATGAGGTGAGAGGATGCAATGGACCACCATTAAAATTGGAACCCCTGCTATATCAGTGCAAGATCTCTGCAATGCCTGTGGAACATTTTGCAGAATTACTGCTTTTTTTTTACCAAAAGATCTCTAACTTTAAAAGACCCCAATGGGCATCAGATACCACAGAATTATTAAAATAGTTGTTTAATAATTCTAACAATGAATCAAAATTAAGTTATAGCTACTTCATACTAGCCTGCTGTTTTAGCATTGCATCCTGGAAATATGTGTGATCCAAATTCCCTTCAGTCTATCAGAGAGCTGAGAATGAAGAACCAAATGGCAGCTACAACTTTTAAGGTCCTTTTGCAAATCGCAGATAGACCCAGAATAGAAGCTTACTATACCTCATACAGAATATTTATCAAAGGACAATCAATATCCTGAATCACATTTGTTTAATCCTCAGCACAAAGCTTTGTTTTGATGTAGATCAGTACATTTTAATTCCAGGAAAATTCTGAATGGACTTAGTTCTGTGTGGAACTATGTACTAATTAGGAAGTAACACTATGGATACTGCATACTAAACAATTACTACACAATGCTAGGCTAGGAAGAAAAAGCTAATAAGACCTGTAAGATATAATTAAAATATTTTAGCATCTACCTATTTTAGTGCTAAATGAAAGATACAGGAGAAGTAAACGTGGCAATTAATTTGTGATGTATACCTCCAAATTTGGAAAATTCAAAAAAAGTTAAATTTTAAATACAATGTAATGTGTCCTCAGTCTTGTGAAGCTGGAGACATCTTCTGTTCCAAGAAAAAACGCCACAGAAAAAGAGTGATATTGCTGAAGAATGTAGGGGTTCTAGTATTTGGTCAGAAAATAACAAAGCTTCTTTAAAGACATATGGCACTTTTATGCACTGTCTATTCCAAGTATTTAAATTATGTCAGTAAGAACAATTGTGATTGCTTCCTATACAGTAGCAGGACAGGGCACGTCAATTTGGTAACTACTCAAGAGCTGATTCTTTTTTCTTTCTGCTGTGAATCTGGTTTTCACACTGCTCACTTCTCCATGAACCTCAGAGATTTGATAGGGTGTATTTAATCTTCCATTGAAAGAGGCTATTGAGAAAAGTAAGAGAAGCTTTGAATTTAAGAGGAATTGGCAGCAATGAAAAGAAAAGTACAATCCTGAAAGATTTCAGAGCTATCATACCTCATTCCCAGGTCCCTTTATAAATAAGATAAAGTAATAACTGTAAACACAATATTGTAAATAAAAGTAAAGGAATACAGGATTAAGATCTACCAAAACCCCTAACTAGATTAGATACTTATTATTATCCACATATTATAATTCTCCCTCTATTTTCAGGTGAAACTTCCAGAATCCATTTCATGCATTATTACACTACTGCAGTATCACATTGCCTTGTATATTATTATTTCTTTTCCAGCGTACGGCAGTTACAATAAAAAAATGCAGTAATGGAGCCATTATCTACAAACAAAAATACACAGTATACCCTGTGTTCTTTAAACCTGTACCTATAAAACACAACACTGAAATTTGACTCACAGCTGCTTTGTTTATTTATTTGTTTGCTTGTTTGCTGTAATCTCTGTTAATTAAGATAGATGTAACTAGGAGGCACTGTGTACTCGAAGGACTGAGTATGAGGTTTGCTCCCTCCTTAATGTCGTCGCGTTCCTTCAGCTCACATCCATCAGGAAAGGGCTGCCAGGTGAGCTGGCTGTCACTCCAGCCCAGGCTAAGAGATTCTCCAGTGGCTTTTGTTACAGCTCATGTCAAGCTATTAAAACTCTGTGCCTTGAAAATGGCATAACATACGTAGCTGAGACTTGTCAGCTCCAGGTAATCAGACGTTGCTTGGTTTCAGAAGCAGATGCAGATGAGACTAGCAATATAAATATGCAAATCACAATGGTCCCTTGTCAGCACCACTGTTCCTACCTCTAATGGCCCTCGTAGAAAGTCTGTTTGCTCAGCTCCTACTTCCAGTGCTACATCGACAGAAGCAAAGGGGCGGCTGGCCATCTGCTGTCGCTCCCGCATAAGTTGCTGATGAGGAAAAAATGATGTTTTAACAAAACATTAAAAAATGCACGAGATATTAGTCTGCCATACTATACCTCCCCTTAAAACATAAGAATGCAAATAGCATGCAAATAGTCATATTTATAATATTAAAGGGAGAAAGTCATACTAAATTATCATCATCTATATTTACTCAAGAACGGAGCCCAGAGGGCTTATGTTGTATACAAATGGTCTTTCAGCTTGAACTCTGATGAAATCTCCAAGTGAAAGCTTCCCTAACTGACTGTTCAATCTAAATAACTTTGTTATTTGTGCAAGTTGCAAGCAAATATGGAAAATGGTTGGTAAAAATAGTTGAAGTCTAATTCCACTGATAATGCAAGCATTAGAACACCCTGCCAAGAATAAGTCCACTTGGCCTTCAAATTTTCATACTTCACTACTAAGCCAGATGGAGTTAATAGTGTCAGGACACATAATTTTATACAGTATCATTTCTGCAGTTACTTATACATGAAGAATAATGTGTCAGGATTGGGAAGCCTGCATCAGAGTATTTGAATACGATCAGCTATGCTCACAGAGCTTGTATAATCCCTTCCAATCACACCAATGTGCATAGAAGTCCCAAGCAAAATCACAAAGCTAACTCTTATTTCTTTCTCAGTCTGTAATTATAATGCTTATTAAACCATGATGGATAAAAATGATGACCAGCATTAGATATTACAGATCTTTCTTTACAGATTCAGTGCAACTAATAAAAGCTTTATTAAATATTTAAAGTGAATGAGTTGTGCAATTAAAGTCATGTGCTCCCTCAGCTGTACAGGACATCTTGAGGAGACAAAATGCTTGCAAAAAATGGTTTATTAGAAAACATCCAAGTTTCTTTTTCTCCTTATTATGCCTCTGGAAATCTTAAAACATTAGAAACTGGTATTTGAATGTAAATGAAAACAGCACTGTGACATACTGTTCATATAAGCCTTTGAAATAACAAAAGGTATGCAAGAAAATATTTACTAGCAGTTTACTAATCAACACTGTTGATTTAAGGTCTGTTACAAAGCAACAAGCTCATTTTATAATATTTTTCATGGATATTTTCCTTGACTTGCATGATAAGATTGTCTATAGAAATCTAAAGAAGCACTCATAATGTTAACAACAAAACAGTACAATAGTCTCCTAATGCATACCCAGGATATTCCTAAGGCTTGGTTTTTATCACACACACTGTAGTTGTCAGTAAGCACCTCTGCAAATGGGCTCCCAGTATATCATACCAAGAGGATAACTGATGTATCTGTGGGTGAAACTGAGTATTTTATATTCAGAATAAATAAAAGCCTACTATAAATATCTAGATGGTTAAAAATTGTATTTTTAAGCCTTCATTTAAAAATGAAAGTGGTAGTCTCTGTATACCGGTTTACATCAGCACTGACTTGCAACAGCTGAATATGTTCAAAGATTTTACAGCCAGAAAGAACTATTATGACCCTCTAGTATTACCAACAACTTCACAAAGGCCACAAAAATTTAAAGCAAAAATATTAAGTCACTACATGCTAAAATGACTATATCTACCTTCTTTTCTTCCTAAAATAACAAAAATTAAAGGAAACAATGTTACTAGAGCAGTCCTGCCATATGGAACTCATTACAGGATTGTAAGTCTACAGTGCTATTGGCAAACGCTTACTTTTTATTGGGAAACCAAACATTGTTTTAAACAAATAGGATTGCTTGGGGAAAGCACTTAAATGAGCAGAAAAACCAACGCTCCAAATGCACAAACAATTATTTAAAAGATTTACTTGACACAGAATTAAAGTATTTTATATACTTTCTCCTTTTTAAGGCTAGCTGTAGTCACTGTAATTTGGATTGAGAAGAGTACATATGAGAAGAGTACTAAGAAGATTCTTAATTAGCTTTGTAAACAAGAATGAAAACTTTAAAATTATTTTTAAAAATGCCTATGAAGTGCTACTGAGTTTGGCAGCTGAGCACTTGCACATCAGAGAAAAGTGCTCTGTGCAAAATACTGCTGCTTTCTGTTCAGCATTTTACAACTCCCTGTAAGGTGCAGGACAGGAAAAATCAGATGCAGTGAGGAGAAACACAGGAAGGTAGTTTGATGTGTAAAATCAGTTTTGTGGCTGGAAAAGGTCACTAACTGCCATCTGCAGCTGTCCTTGTATCAAGACTAGGACAAAGACAAAGTTCAAGTTATGGAAAATGTTGTGAGTTAGCTTATCATATGGCAGGTGGCATTCCAGTGTGACACCCAGTGCTCCAGTCACATGCTGTCCTCATCTAGCCCATATGGGTATGGAGAAATTCCCATAATTCAGCCATAGGCCAAGAAACAGGGAAACGCTCCAAATATGAGTACTATGAGAAGAGTGAAAAAACACTCTTTTACCTTTTTCTTGGCAGAGAGATCTAAAAATACCACATATTTCATCATAGCTGAGGCAGAATAAATATGGGATAGTGGAAAGTGGAACTATGTGGGTGTTACTCCCATTTTTTTTTTTTTACTTAATATAAAAAAAATTACTGCAATTAGAAATGATGCAAACAAAAAATCTTCAGTAATTACAGATATTAATTTAGAGACAAAGAATAGATAGACGCTATTAACAAGTAATATTTGAATGTTTTATCACACGTTTAATTTATAATATTCAGAATTAACTACATGCCTAAATATTCACTTTAAAGTATGAGGAATTCAACATTGCTTTCTCAGCATAGGACTGAGAAATTCAATGAGAATTTATCTGACTGAGCAGATAATTGCTGTCAAGGTCTACCATAATTTCAAATCTCACTAAGTTCAAAAGTATTGACAAGATTAATTTTTTAGGCATCTATTATTTTGAAGGAATTTCAAAGTATTAATATTTATCCTATTAAAGAGTTTTTCTTGAAAAGTATAGAATTATATTCATCATCAGTGAAGAACAGTAAGATGTCAGGATAGTATAAATTAGTTCAATCTATCACTCAGAGCTCATGATTTGAGGACATTTCTTAAAAAACCCAACCATTTTGGCATAAATTTTCCTTTGTCACAGAAGTAAACACTTCACCTGATTCTCCATGGATGCCTAGACATGGTTGCCTATATATTATGTTAATTTTGAGGTTTGGTGTCTTAGTCAAATAAGTACCTTTGAAATAGGGCCTGCTTCCCCATCTAGTAGTATATCACAGGAAAGGATTTGCCTGGGTATACAATTCAATTTTACTATTGATGAAAAAAATTCTCATGGGGGATGTGTCTCTGTTCAATGCAGTTGGGAGTGACTTAATATGTTCCATAGCATCTTGTATAATCTCCTATAAGACAATGTATTTGTTGCAAAGTTCTTTTTTAAGTAGAAAACTTTCAATTTTTTTTTCCTTTGGTTGGTAATATTTAGATTTACTTTCAAAATATTTTAATGCCTATATAGTATTCATGTACAGTAGAACACTCAATGCAAATATATATTGCAGCAATTTCAACAGAAATATCAACAGAACACATTTCAGCAATCCCAGGCTGACATGTTTCAAATCTTTTGTAATTTAGAATGTGTTGTTGGTTTCTTCTTTCTCCTATTTAGAAGACTTTCCTTTTTGTTTTTCTTTTCTGCCTCTATTTTTTTTCCCTTATGCTTTTTCTATGCACTTCTCTTCACCTTCCAGCAAAACTATCCTAGAAAAGGCCTAAATGAAAAAAAAAAAAAAAAAAAAAAAAGTACATGAGATGTTAGGAACTAGGACAAGTGTACTTTTTTTTGTTTGTTTTACAGTAGCATTCTTGAGGGACTGATAGATTAGGATAGCTGAAAATGAGATCATTTTAATACCATAACAGGATAAATAGAAAAATCCCCTCAAAAAACTTTCAGTTGCTGTTTGGCACCTTGATGGGATCATTTAGACTATCCACAAGCAAGGTATAAGTTAGAATACACCATTAAGCATGAACAGGTAAGTGTGCACATCTAAGATCATGGGGCAGCTTGAGAGCTAGGGTAAGGATAAGAGGTGGCAAACACTTGTGAAAATGTTAGGAAAATTCTGACTGCCAGACCAAAAAGTTTTCCTTTTGGCTGTTTAGAGCCAGGCAAACTCAGTACACTATTTCAGAAATAAAGAAGGGTATGGCAGTTAAAAGGATGCCTATTATTTTAACAGCAACAACTGCCTAGGTTTTCTTACTTCACACCTTGGATTATTTTGTTGTTGTTCTTGATTTTTCCTTGACCAGACCACTACCAACATTGTATGAGGACTTCCATAACTTTGTCAAGTTGTGTACTCAAAATTTTGAAGAACGCTGGTTCTACAATCTCTCTGGCACCTGCTGTCCAGTCCAGTGCTGCACTGCCCTCCTCATGACAAAGATTTTCCACACGTCTAATCTGAAATTTCTGTTCTGTTATCCATCACCCAGCTCTAACTTGTCTGCAGTTACAAGCTGGTCTCCTCCCCTCCTGTTTCTGTGCTGTCAACTGCTGATGTGAATAGCACCAAAGGCTACAACAAAAGCATTAACATGCCAGGCATTAAATCTGAGTTTTATAAGACAAGTGTCTGCAATGAGGAAAATTGTCTAAAATCTCATGGAGAATTGCACTGGCTAATTTCTGATCACAACGCATTTGACAAACTCCAAGGGTTAAAAAAAACTTAAAATGTATGTAAATGGACAGCCCTGCAAAATCAGAGTCTCTATAGGCAGTGTGATTCAGTCATTCTTGAGGTTTCTTATTGCTGTATCTATATCTCATCAAAAGAAGTAACTTGAATGTGTTTAAATGACTACACAGATCTGAGTGGACCACAGGCATTTTAATTAGAAACTCAGTTTAATTCTCTTCAAAAACCTTAAATTCAAATTCTCCAATTGAATTACATACAGCAATATTTCAATGAAGCTCTGATTATTTGCTTTAACTTACACACAAGACAAATATTGCCTTCTCTGTAACTTTTCTCATTGTAACTGTTGGTGTTACAAACCCCTTCAAATTAAATTAGTTATTTACAGAGCAGGAAAGGAGAACAATTTCTCATTTACATGTTGAATAAACTATTTGGCATGGTTAATTTCCCAATCAGCTGGTATCACTAGAAAGGTGTACCATAGTCATTAAACTAGTTTGTTGGGGTTTGGGTGGCATAGTTCAGCATTCTATGACTGCACGAGATACAGCTACTTCAAGAGACAGAAAAAGGCTAGCTCAGGAAACCAAGCAGCAGCCGGAATAACCATACTTATGACAGTAGTCTGACAATCTGGATTCATTCATTCTCTCCATAAAATAATCCTTGTCACTTGCTTTCCCTGTGCCTCTTTTCCACTCAGTGAAGTGGAAGGTGCCCTCACACAAGAGTGCACTCAGGCAGGCAATGAGACTTTACAATGATGGACATAATAAAACATGCTATTTGCACTGCAAAACAGACTCTACCAAAACTTTCTAAATTATTGGGACCTATTCCATGCCACTTTATTTTAAAATTGTTTGAAGAAGTTCTCTCAGGTGTGTGTGCAAAGGTCTGTCATGGGGAAAAAAACAGAGGAGTTATACTTCTTTTCCTAGCTTTATACTGGATAAAAGAAAGGGTTATTTAAACTAGATATAGTCCAGCAAACAACAGCTAAGACATACTTAAAATACAGTGTACACATCCCAAAAAATAACAGTTCCAAAAGGTCAAGTTTTTATGCATCCCTTTTGGAAACCAAATACCAGTCATCTGTAATTTCCCTTGAACAAATCAAAAATGAGAAAAAAAGATGAGCCCTGAAAAGGTCATTTTGTTTCTAGATCCAAGGAACAGACATTTAATGTATTGCACATTAGCAAGCAAAGAACAAAATGTGAATCTTCATGTTTAGGAACTTTTTGATTCTAGAATACAATCCACATCTCTAAAACATTCAGAGTATGAAAAGCTGCTCATTACAATGGAAATAGCACCCTGGTTTATGCTTATTTGCCAGTAATTTATGGAGCCTCCTGTTACAATAAAGTTATGATCAATCCTTCAGAATTTTCCCCTAGACATTAACTTAGCATAGGAAGATTTTTTTGGATGCTAAGAAACAATAATAAGCCCAAACTTCGATTCACTGCTTTAAAATTTAAGAAGTGCTAAACAAGACCTAATCCTATTATCACTTTCATTTTGATTACTACGAATCCACGTTGCACATTTACACAGGTCTGTAACCATAAATATTTAAAAGGTTCATCCAGTTACTTAAGTCTTTCTGTAGGCCTTGCTAACCCCTGAACTGTACTCTTCTTCCTCGTCAAGCGGGTTTAAAAAATCCTTTCAGTAAACTGCTGATTATTTCACTGTTAGCTAGCAGAGCCATTTTAAATTCACAGAAAATTTCTAAAAATATTATTCTGCAAACTAATTCTGTGTACAGACAAAAAAAGAACCCTATCCACTAATTATATATATTGAAATCTTTCCAAACAAGACACTCTACCATATTTGCCCAAGGACAGTTATTTATAAATGAATATATTAAAATGTGTAAAAATTAATTATTTCAGAACATGAAAGAGAGATTCAAGTATTATATTATGCAAACTATTCCTTGGGACTCTTACATTTACAGTGGTGTCACATACATAATGCTTTTCAAAATGCCTTCTAAAGAATTACTAACACCGATATTGCAGTACTTTAAACATAAGTGTCATCTTTATAAGTGGAATAGACACAGTATGAAACTACCCTACATTAACAAAGTCACCATGTATCCTATAGACATTATTAAGCTACTGCTTTTGAAATGAGGCATCATGAATATTATCCATTATGACAACTGTTAAACATGGCTTTAGTTACTAACCTTAGACAACAGATGTCAAGATGATAATTCTCAGCTCTGAAATAAAGTTTTAGTCTGTTCCTGTAGCAATTCAGATTGCTTTAAAGATAGTAAGTATGGTCTTATAAAAGAAACTGTGTATATGTGGTACCTCACCAGACCACTTTGTCCACCTCTGTGCATTGGTCCTACACAAAGGCAGGCAGCAGTGTGGTTATGACCCTTCTAGCAGGTGCATAATTTTCCTAAAACTCCATCACCTCATCTCCAGTGATAGAGCCTCCACAGCCACTCCAGAGTGACCTCACAGAAGTCCAGAGTGCCTGATGATCCCCATGCTGGAAACATCTTTTCTAAAATCTAAATTAAATCTCCATGCTGACATCTAAGCCAATTGTTTCTTGCCCTGTCTCCAGTGGAGAGTGTTTCCTGTCTACAAGTGAGGAAAAAAACAACCAAACAAGAAAACACCACACCAAAATTCTCTACTCCTTTACAGGAGCTCTTTATAAATTTGATATTTCCTTTTAACCTTCTCAACTGTAAACAAATGTAGGTATGTAAGCATTATCTCACCACTCCTGCTCTCATTTTCAGTGCTTCCTTCTGTACTCTGCAAGTGCTGGACACTTGTAAGGAGTGGGTCCCAAGCCTTACACAGTAGAATAAAAGGACTGCTTCATGGGTCAACACAGGTATTTTTGTTGAAAATATTATGCCAACATAAGCCAACAGAAGTGTGGTGATTTATAGTCACTTCTGATGCGTGATCATTCCAGCTCATGTTTTGGATACTCTTACCAAGGTCATAGCCCATTTCTCTGTACATTTGTTTTTGGTGTGTGTTTTGTTTGTTTTTGCTTTTTTTTTTGTTTGTTTGTTTTTGTTTTTTGTTGTTGTTGTGGTTTGTTTGTTTGTTTGTTTGTTTTTTGTTTTTTTTTCAGATGGTTACTTCTTTCTCAGTGCAGAATCACATATTTACCAGCTATAGAACTGGAGAACTGCAGATTTCCAATCAATTATTTCTGATCCTTGCACCTTTTTTGTACAAACTATAATTCTGTCCTATAGTACATTTGCAGTCTCTCTTCAATGATAGTTACATCTGCAATAACCATGATCCACCTCTTAAATCAACACCAGAATCAGATCCCAGCAGACGCCTGCTTGATACACCTTTCCCTTTCCACTACGAATGGCTTATAATTATTCCAGGAATGCATTAATTTCTTTTTTATCTAAAAGGTCTGCTAATTTGTTTTATCAAGAAATCTGTTTATGCTGACATGATACATACTTGGAAAAACAACATTGAATGCCAGCTTCATCTTATTTTTTTACTAAATTCTTACAGAATATTTTAAAAAATTGGTTTTTTTCCTAGTAAATTCCTAGATAATTAATGATAAATTTGCTAGTATCTAACTGTCCAGACCTTCCTTTTTCTCCTTTATTTTCTAAGATAGGAATTACAGCAATCCTTTTCTTGAACCTCACTTGTCCTAGCTCAAGTCTCAGAGATAACCCTCACAGGCTTTAGGATCACATGCGTGCTTAGCCAATTCCATAAATACTTTAGTAGACTTAATCAAGTTATGCAATCTGAAAATATTTAGTAAGTGTTCTCCAACCCACCTTTCTACAATACTGCTTGATAGTATGTCCCTTTTTTACTTTAGGGGCTGCGAGACTTTTAAAGAGGCCTTAACTGAAGAACATTTTAAACTAGACTCTGCCTAGCACTGGCAAAGTCAGAAAGATGGAATGTACATACTATTACTGTGAAGAGAGGTTCAAGTGCAGGACAAGTACCTTTAAATTTGCAAATAATGTCAATGCATTTCTTAACATGCAAGTCAACAAAAAGGGTAGGGACTGGATTTGTTTCCTGTGTGAACTGATGTGAAAGGATACAGATCAAATTATAATGAACTGATTTGAAGCTATGCTAATTTAGAAAAAGCTGAAGTACCTGAAATACGCTTGGATCCTCACCACACAGTGACTTCACATGCTCAAAATCTTAATTTTTTTCACATTACATTGAAGTTCTACATTTATTTTTCTTAATGATTTTTTTTTCCTTTAAAATTTTAACATGTAAAAAAAAAAAAATATGAAAGAAGATAAATAAAAAATACTGAGCGAGGCTGTACTCCAACAAAGGTGAATTTACCTTTATTATTACCTCTAATTCTTTAAGACCATCTAGTTGAGATTACTTGTACACTGATAAAGTAACAATGTAAATGAAATTCTTTAAGTGCAGCAGCATTGCCAATTATGCAACTGTTCTAAAGTGGTACTTTAGAAGCTACTTTAAGCACAGATGACATTACCATTAAGGAAGGTAAACTGGTGATGTCTGATGCCTTTAAATGCATTCAAGCTTTAATTCATGAAGTATTAAGCAAAATAACCATCATTTTCACTACCTTGCAAAGGGGACCAAAAGACATACACTTATCAGTGCCCTGCCTCTCTCAGGATGGAAATGCTCTGATCTACATGGTTCCTTACTATAAGGACATGAACTGTCTTACTATTTGACAAGCTGATTGGGCATGCTACACTACCTTGTTCTGCTATGCTGTATGAATAAAGGTCTTCTGGACAATCCCTACAAAAGTAGAGCTCGTATTACTTGGTTACCTGCCTCCCTTTTTATTAAAAAATGAGGCTTGTCCTGCAACCAATAGGTTGTTTTGGTTTTTTTTTATTTCAGTTGTACCATCCAGGAGAATCTCTAGATCCCAGTACATTTCACATCAACACCACAATTCTGAATCATTAGTAAAGCAATAGTTTTAAGTTATACCCAGGATCAGGAAGGGTGAAGAAAAGTCTGGTCACTCAGAATGTACAGAAAATCATACAATTATAGAATGGTTTGTGTTGGAAGGGACCTTTGGAGGTCATCTAGTCCAAATCCCCTGCAGTGGGAAGAGACATTTTTAGATCAGGTTGTTCAGAGCCCCATCCAACCTGACCTGGAATGTTTCCAAGCATGGGTCATCAACCACCATTCTGGGCAAATTGTGCCAGTGTTTCACCACCTTCAGTGTAAAAAACTTCTTCCTTATATCTAGTCTAAATCTACCCTCCTTTAGTTTCAAACCATCACCTCTTGTCTTGTCATAACAGGCTTTGCTAAAAAGATTGTCACCACCTTTCTTCTACACCCTTTGAAGTACTGAAAGGTTGCAATGAGGTCTCCCTAGACCCTTCTCTTCTCCAGGCTCAGCAACCCCAACTCTCTCAGCCTTTCTTACATAGAAGAGGTGTTCCACCTCCCTGATCAATTTTGTGGCCATCTTCTGGACCTGCTCCAACAGGTCCATGCCCTTCTTGTGCTGAGACCTCCAGAACTGGAAGCGGTACTCCAAGTGGAGTCTCACCAGAGAGGAGTACAGGAGGAGAATCACCTCCCTCAACCTGCTGGCTATGCTTCTTTTGATGCAGCCCAGGATATGGTTGGCTTTCTGGGATGCACTTACACATTGTTGGTTCATGTATAGCTTTTCATCAACCAGCATCCCCAAGCCTTTCTTCTCAGGTCAGCAAGAATTTGGCACATGCTGCTAGTGGGCACAGCACATGGTCACAGCCAACTCATTTTGTGCAGAGGAGTGGATGGCTTCGAAGCAGATGCAGTTCAGCTGCCTGATCAGAGCAATGATGTGAATTAAAGCAGCTCTCCTTTGTTCACGTTGTTTCTAAGTTTGAAACAACTAACTAGAAGATGTGAGAAGTTTTAACAGTGGTTGCTCAAGAATTATTGAATAATAAGTTAATTGAAAAGTTTTCCACTCCTGCTGTAGACCTAAGAAAACAAGGTTATGGACCCTTGCTTACCTTTGAAAGAAATCAAGAAACTGAGGCAGTTTTCTCTGAGCACAAGTATCTCAAACAAGAAAGTATCAGGAACAGGAAACCACTCAGATAAGTAAGTTTGAAGCTTGCAACATTTTAATGGAGAATTACTTTAGGAGTTGAACTGCCACCTAGTAAGCTGCAGCTACTGAAGGGACTAGAACCTGTCTATCTCCTAAAATAATTAAGAATACACCAGAATTTCAGGCAGAATAGAAGGCTTCCAAGCATTAAATACCCTAATCCTACAGTCCAAAATTCAGTTCTGAAACAAGAAGCAGAAAGCCATTTCCAAGAGACCATCTTGGCAATATCTGTAGCAGCAGAAGTCAGGTTGTTATTCTCTTTATTTTTATAATAACTTTGTGCACTATCCAGCCTCAAACAAGGAAATTCAACTTTCCCAGTGGTGTCCCTACAAGGAGTTGCACCAGTCTGTGTGCAAACATACTCTATAGATTAGAAAAAAAAACACTGAAGAAGTTAATCTCTCACTGCTGCCATACTGAGACTTTCAACACAAAGGTGACAGAGAGTGTAAATCAAAGTACTCTGGCATTTTGAGCTCCAGTCAGACTGTTTTGAGAGAGAAGTGGGACAATTTAGAGTTCATCAATTATATCACATCAAATTAGCCTCCATCACTGGTCTGGCTCGACAGCTTTCATCTATTCTAATTTACAGCAGAGAGGACAGCCAAGTACAGGATTGTGGCAATGACACAGTCAAAGGGAAGCACGGCACTTCTACTTCACAAAAGTGGACGGCTCTTCTGAGCAGCCAGTTCAGCTGGGTCAAAACCTCCAGCCACATTTAGTTTCTTTCATTTGCTTTGATCTGACAAGCCTCACACGCATTTAAGGAATAAATATGCTAAACATCTTTCTAGCAGTCCTGCCGTCATTGCCTTTCTATAGACACTGTTCTTTATACATCCTGCCTTACACAGTGATTTACCTTTGCAGTTAAATCCTTAAAATAGATGAGTACACTACTGGAATGCTATTGTAACTGTATGTGGTCAGGACATAGGTTAGCTATTTGAATGAAAATCACTAACAGTAAATTGTTAGAATTTGTCATCCCACCAACAGACTTTATATTTGAATTTTCTATGGTTATTTGAAGACACTGACAGTGTAATAACTTAAATCACGGTGAAACACAGAAATGCATTGAATAACCTCACACAGATGTCACTTCACAGAAGTTTTTATGTTAAGAATTCATCCCTTTGCTATGGATATGATCACAAGTACTGTGCATCATTTAAATTACAGTTTAGAGGCTTAGATGGATTCAAATGGAAAACAAGCCTTGTGTTAGCCCTCTGCATAGTGGTGAATTTGCACAACAGGGATGAAAAGCCAGCTTTTTACTGTTTCTATCACAATAAATGCTAAGAAATACACCAAAAGAACAAAACCACTGTTTTCCACCTAGCATCCAGTTTCCCTCTTCTCCTACAGAAAACATTTTTTTCATGCAAATTGAAATAACTTAACAATGCCCTTACTGGAATGATTACTTCACTTCCAAAAGTATATTTCCATATTCCTCCATCACAGTTTCTGTGTATATTGTCATTATGTGCATACCTTTTACCTGCTTTTGACTAATATGGCCCATTTCCAAATTAAGTATTGCAAGCTGTAGGAAAATCAAGGTCATCTTTCCCATTCCTTTACATCCTCCCCAAGCTTGACTTTGCTGGTAGGATTTTAAGTAGTGAACTACTAATAGGCTTTTTATAGCTGTCTTAAAGTTATTTTAATAATTGTATCAGATTAAAATGTTTAGAGACAAGTAAATTATCAAAATTTCTGACTGCTAATTTTTAGAGACCCTCACATGATATTAGAAGCAATAAAAAAAAGCCAAGGAAGAACTTAGAGACAGTATTGTCTTTTACCTGGAATCTTAATTAGCACCTTCTTTTGACACAGTCTGACAGAGATTGTATGAAGAGCAAATGAATACAACAAAATGTATTAATGATTTTCTCCTTACAAAACTGAAAACATAAGACCTTTTTATGTTCTTAGACAATATGCCCATTTAGATAATATGCCTGTATAGGGATCTTTTACCTGCATTAGAGAACGCCATAAATTTTTCAAGAATGTGAACTTGTTTTCTGTTATTTGTTCCAGCAGGAGATATATTGGCTTAAAATGTCAGGGAACCTGCTATGTGTTAATGGATTTTTATATGGGCATCTGCTAAATGCTTTCGAATTTACACCACCGTAATGTATGAGGCAGCTGGAATTTCACTAATTGAAATTTATTTACCAAGAAAAAGCCAACAACATACTTAATTGGGAGACAAAAGAAAACAAAGATATGATCTATGACACAAGGGTGCCACCCATCTCAACGACTTTCTTCAGCAGACCTATATTTATCCCAGTGCACATAAAGCAAGAACTCATCTTCAGGGGCTCCTTAAAAAGAGCATGATAACTACGATTTGGCTAATTATTTTTTTTTTTATTTATATGGAGTTGAGGGATGTGTTCTAGTATGTAATGTTCAAATCCTTTAACATAAGTTTTTATTTTATTTGGAGCTGTGGTGGTTGTTTGATTATTAAGATGTAAAAAGTTATTTCTTGATTACATTACTGTTATTTAAATAGATGAATTTAAAAAACCAAACCAAAACAAAACAATACAAACCAACAGATTAAGGATTATATTCATCTCTACAGAGACGTATTTACATTCTCTCTTCCACCCAGCTGGGGACCAACAAACCTATCTTTGTATCTGAGTAAGGATCATTCCTAACAGTACTAAAGGTCACAACGACCTCACCCAGTGCCATCAAGAGATGAGAAAGATGCACCTCCTCACATGGTTAGATTGATACACGGAATACAGGAGGGGGTTGCAGCTTCTCATCCACCAGAAAATCTTCCTTTGGTTGTCCAATAGAGCTATTCTTTATGCCCCAGCTGCAGGAGGAGTGCAGTATGGAGTATTAATTTGGAAAGCTCTGTTTGGAATCAGAGACCAGAAAACAACACAGGCAGCTTGGTGTTGGGATATGGGTCTGAAAGACTAGCACCAGTTATGATTTTTCTTATGTGCACCTTTAACCTTTGTATTAGGAGCTGGTAACATGAAAATCTAGCAGCAGAAACACCTTGGTGATAGGCAAAGGGAGATGGAACAGCCACACTCAGTGGAGTATTAAGATCAGCATTACTAAGTTTAGAATGTGCATAGCTACAGGCTACTCTAACTACATTATGTCCTTTATGATCTATATGGTAATTTTTGAGTGTCAGTCCAGGAGATAGTTATGCCTTGGTAAGTAGCTCCAAAAAGGTCCTAACATATAATTTGGCTACATTTAGATATTTACTATATATTTTTTAAAAACTTATATATGGTTCAAAATGGAAAAAGAAATCATTATATTGTCCTCACAGATTATTTCTTTAACATGTTATAAATATTCTGATTAAGTAGTAGAAGTTTTATTTTTGTTTTCTAACTATATATACTTAGTATGAAGTAAGAATTGCCAATATCTGTGAATCAGCTACAAGAATTTACCCTATATGGCTGCTTAACCTTTACTGCTTTGTCCATGCTCCCACACAAAAGGTGGGAAAATATAATCAGAGCAAATTTAGTTTAATGCAGGGATACTCCTGTACCTGCAAACCACTGATTGTATTACTATGGTCTTCTTAGAAAATAAAAAAATAATACTTTTGAAAAAAGATTTGAATTTATTAAAAGTTTTGAAAAATATTCGATTAGCCTTGCTTTATAATTTATCAGCATTTTGATTTTTTTTCCATTTCAATTCCAGTGAGTGAGTCTTATGATTTCAACAGTAAAGATTAGCTTGCAGTTATATTTCACTGGCCTTTAAACTAACGTGCATTCATTCTTGTCCTACAGGCAGAAGTCATTTCTGTGTTTCTCAGTCTTTGATGGAGCGAAATGTTGACCTAATTCTCTGCCACTTTAAAGGCAAAAGATGTCAATGATTTTTAAACATGGATTTTTAAATGCAAGTGCAATAAAACATGCTCTGATAAAAATAAATAAATTTGTGGTAGATTATTGTTTTTGAAAGTGAAGCCAGTCACATCCCATAAATGCAATCTTCCATTTGACTGTACCAGTATTTTAGAAACACAGTGACTATGCCACTTAAAGTATTTTGAGAGTACCTACGGTTTTTATATTACAAAACAAAATGTGAAGCATCTAGTGTTGACTACACTGATGGTAAGAGCTGGTGTCACTCAAACAGACAAGGTCCAAGATAGATATGTTAAACCAGAATCATGTACACCAGAAATAAAATTAATGATGAAAAGCAGAATCAAGGAAAATGCTCAGCACCTGTTGCAAAAATATCACATTTCTTTTCTTCAGATCTTTACTTCCTGTGTCACCAACTTGATTAAAGTCATAACATTCCACATCTTATCAATAAACCATACCTATTTTTCAGTTCTCAATTAAACATAAATTCTCATTTGTTTTTCTCTTAAATTTTAAGTTCTGTTTCTGCAAGTATTTTTCCATTGTCACTCAGACAACACAGAGACCTGTAGATACTATTTTACAGCTTGGTTCAACTTGTCTTAAGCATTAACATAACAAAATATTTAACCAGGTAGAAGGATTTGCATAATGTAACACTCTCCACTATTTACAACTAAATAAAATACAGTTAAATCTCATAGATTAAAAATATTGCCTTTACATTTCCATCCACTAACTGTATTGTGCATCTAAATAGTTTTTACTTGATACAATTAGAAAAATTAAAACATTCTTCATGTTCATCTTATTATGAAATTTACATTGAATATTTGCAATATGTAGGAATTATATAATAACAATATTTGCAATATTGTTATTATATGCAGATATTTAAGTGGCCATACCAGCACATGTAATAATTATACCAGCATTTACTGAAACTACAAGCAGGAAAGAACAGCAGGATATTGCTCTACATGTTTGCTCTACACAGCACAGATCTGAACCACAGAAAGATATTGTACCTGGATGTAACCCAGGCTTGGAGCTGGACACAGATGATGGAAACCAGCACTTCATGCTACCTGGAAGTACAGCTTTCAGAAGGTATAGTAGCCTTCTGAACATTTCAGAGATAAATGTTCAACTGATCCAAAACAAAATCATTCCATTTTTCATCCACTCATTAGAAATTTTCCCTGAAATATCTCTTCTCATGCAAAGCTGACATTGAGATAAAGTAATATTTTTGAAAAGAAAAATGCTATTTAGCCTTAGTAAAAAATAACAAGAAACATTTAGCATAGGGAGCACTGCCATAATTTACAGGATTTTACTCATTCTATACATACTTTGAAATAAACTTGAAATGTTCCTGATCCAAATGTACACCACAAAAAAAGATGAATTTCTTCTGCACAAAATAAACAAAGCTGAACTGCATGGAGTAACATCGCAAAGATGAGAGGTGATACCCAGCCTACTGAGTTTACTTCGGGATTATTTTGCTAATCTTTTATTTCCAGACAATGTTTTGGCCCTTTTTCATACAAACTGCAGATTGGCAACAGTGATTCAGCTGTATAAAACAGCACTCATATTTTCATCTCCTGGGGCATTTCTTCTCCAGAAGCAAAGTCATTTAATGCCACCTCAGCTGCCAGTGCCAAAGTCAGCAGAAGCGCAGAAGAATCAAGCTGTGTTGTGATGAGATCTAGTACTCCCTGAGCACGTCGTTTATTTTTGTGACGAAGCAAAAATAGAGGCTGGACCTACAGTTAAATATGTGTGAAAAGGATATCTAACATAATTTCACCTGGACAACAATTACACTTGTTTTTCAAAGAGTAAACCTCTGCGCAAACACCTTACTGTGTGCCACGCATTCTGTGGTGTCAGCTGCATTATTTACTTGTTTAAAATAAACAGCACCAGCAGTGGTATAGTGGATATACATGGCTCAGTAACATTTTGTTAACACGTTCACACAATTTCTAATAAAAGGTCCAATTCTTAGCCATATTAACAAACCAACCTGTGTCCCAAGTTGACACAGACATCTCAGACAACTGGGCATTACTTCCAGGCATATCACTATTTCTGCTAAAAATATATCAAGGCTTTGATGCAAAGGTTTGCAGACACCAACCAGACTTAGGTTATGTGAAATTCTCCCTAAATATCTGTCTGCTTTCCACAGAGGTGGTTTTGGAGAGCTGTGCTTTAACTTGATACCACAGACAATTGTGTGTTGTTACTCTAAAACTACCAGTGCATAATATTGAGCTTGGCTACTGTGTTTCTTAATGCAAAATGACATGGAACATTATTTGCCACATCAGGAAAAGCTGAAACTATGCCCTAAGGCAAAACATCCCGAGTCATAATTATTCAATTATGATGTTTAAGATCATCCACTGTTGTGTGAGCACTGTGAAAACAAGGCATAATGAAGTGGGTTACGCCAGGTCTGACATTCCACCCTTCTTTCTGATCATGCTGACTTTAGGGATTTAACTCAGTCCTGTTGTTCAGTTCTGTGTGGCTTATAATAATTTCCATTTTAATATTAAACTAGAAAATGCCTGCATCTGTTATGGAATTCTTTCATGCTACATTAAAAAAAATAAAATCACAAACTATCCAAGAGAAACACACATATACTTTAAATACTTTAAAATATTTAAAATCTAGGGAGCTAGAGAAATAGAAGAACTATACATTCATTATTATTGTCACTAAAACCAACACAATAAAACTGATCTGTACAAGACTGTCCATTTTCTTATTATAGTGCAAGATCATTGGGGAATGCTACCAAGAAAGACATCATCACCGTAACAATGTTTGTGCAAAACAAAAGCAATAACAAATAAAACCAGAATGGGAAATGTTTACAGGACTCTTTCTCAGCTGCCCAGCTCTCCGTAGCTGCTGTGTTTAACATGGCATGTAACAGAATTCAGCAGTAGCAACACGCCTCTCAGCTGATCCCCTACAGAACAGGCCTGAGGAGGGAGCAGTCTCCACCCTGCTGGGCAAGGTCCCAGCTTCACAGCCCCTGCCCTGCTGCTCGGGGGGTGCTGGAGCCATCCCTCCTCTCCCCCCAGGAACCCATGCTGTCCCTCCTGTCCTACCTTTCATGCAGGTAATAGAGCAACTCTGTTTTCCACCATGATGCCCCTTCCCTTTTTCTTCTCCCTCAGAGAGGGCAAATTTGGGATGGTGTTGCTCTGCCCTTCAGAGCAGGATTCTTTGCCCTGCTACCTCAGAGACCAACGTGACTAGCAAAAAGCGAAACTTTACCATTCTTCTCCTGCAATTATTGTGAGGAAAAAAAAATAATTTTATGTTTTCCTCCTCATGGATAATGCTCAAACAGGAAATAAATATGCTGCAAATATATAGATGATTTCTGGAATTCCAGGCTTTCCCCAGGCAATACCAGAGCAGTAAATACTGCTCAATACATACAGATAAACACACAGAGCAGTAATTCTCCAAAGAAAATAATATTTTAGAAAATTTAATCTGATTTATTCTTAGCTGTGTGGATGTTAATAGAATCCTGAGATAAATTAGGTAGATGTCCCATTAAAGTAGCGCATAAAGGGTAAAGCCAAATAAAGGGCTAAAAAGCAATTTAGCTGAAGAACAAGGACTTCTGGTATTAACAGACATGAGCCTACAACTAGTACAAGCACAGAACATTTCCTATGCAAATAGGCAAGACAAGTTATTCCGATCTTCCCAGGACATGTTCAATAAAAGGCCAACATAATATCACGGGGTAAGTAAAAATCTACTCACTGATTTTTATATTGTAATGATTTAAAAAACAACAAGCATTTAATATCTAGCACTTATGGCACAGAGAAACCAAGTGGGACATGTTCTTAAACGTGACCTGATGCTTGCCTCTGACATTATCCTGTGAGACACTCAGGGTCCGTGGCTTTGGATAACGGCTCAGCATATCGCTGCTGTTCTCCAATTTATTCTCAAGTTTTTGATCTGCCTGCTGATTATCTCTTGAGCCAGCAGTTCAGAATCTTACCATCAGCAAATTCCTTAAAGAAGAGAGGTCTCAGTGGATGATCCCACCTTTTAACAGCATCTTGTTTTCAGCAAGACCAAAGCTGCTACAGTAACAACAAATGAAGGCTCTTAGGTCAGAACTCGCTGCTTGCAGCGAAGGAAAAATTACTTTGGGTTTATATGCAAGCAAGAAATAAGAATCTGCTACTTTCACCAGTGCTTTTAGCCACAGAATTGAACACACTGAACATGTACTTATCAAGGGACTGTATTACATGGAGTGTTACTAGACAAAAGTGATGCAATCAAATAGAATGCCTCCTTATACTAGGATATGTTAATCAAAAGCAGGGGACTGGTTAAAACCTTGACTGAGAAAACGATTAATTTGTATCTGCCTTCACTTTGGGCATGTGCATGAACTCTGTGAAGGAGATATGGATAGCCCCTATGTTAAGGAGGAACACATTGAAAAGAAGGGTGAAATAGGGGAATTAGATTCACAACCTGGTGCTGTGTAAAGAACAGAAAATGCACATGGATGGTGTGTCCTTGTATCATCCATTTTGTGGGACAACCACTATTTACTTGGAAAGACTTGCATGGTCGAGACTGATCTGTGTGAAATGTAGTAATTCTAAAGAAAACAGACCAATAAAGGACAAATAACAATCCACAATGGCATTCCTCACATCTTTGCAAATAAAAAAATCCCACATGAATATGTCTAAAACCAGCATAAAAATCATCATCAGGGCCTCCTTCTTTTGCAAATCTAGAGTGTTAATACAATGGCAGGCATCAGAAAAAGGAGTAGACTAAGACTCCAATAATAGGAATAATAGGTCAGTATCAACTGATTAACATTTCTGTTATCTCCACTATATATTATAATTTGTTCTTTTTCACTAGCTTTTCAACAGCATTAACAGAATGGGAAGCAATATGTGAAGGCAAATTTCAAGAAAGAGAAATGCAATACTTCTAATAAAAGGGAAGTAACTACCATTTCACCTAGCACATCTCTTAACAGAGGCAAAACCCCTCATCATGGATGTTGACTGCATATAATCTGTTCTCCTTAAATTTGAATTTAATTGTATTATTATTTTTCTATATACTATACTGCCTAAAAGTCATGAGCTAGGACTTCTCTGCTGTAGCTGCTGTGCAAACAAAGGAAAGAGGGGGTTTATGGTCCAGAGATTTTTTTATTAAACTTTGTTAATTTTGGATGACGAGTAAAAGATAATCTGAATGAAGCATTCAGACATTCAAAACCAGAAAGCATTTCACTACAGAATGCAGCTCCCATTACAATTCACAGTCTGCATTCAGAAAATACCATTACCAAAGACACTGAACATTGCTATAAACTGAGAGTAAAGAGGATGAAGTCCTCTTTAGGTATAAATGCCTAAACTACTACTGTCAATAGAACCATGCCTTTTTACAAGAGGATTTTGATCTACTGTATAACAAGGAGGCATTGCAATAAAAAATATACAGCCAAAAAAAAACTAAAACCCTCACACGATAAGAGACTGTAAATTGCTAATATACATTAAAAGTTTTTTTTTTTTCTTATAACTACAAAAATAATTTTACTTCCAAATAAAATAGAAGTGGTAATTACAACAACTGCCCAACTGCTATCTTCTGGGCCCAAAGCCTCACTGAAGTTTCTGGGTTGGTAAAAATGTAATCTGGTGGTTCTTACTGTGCTTTTCCATCAGTACTGCACACTGGGCATTCTAAAAAAATCTGCTCAGAGCTAAGAAGGTATGGTTTTATGTCTTCTCTGAAACTAAAGAAACACAAATAAAGTTGATTACTATAAATTAATAAAATACTTTTTTTTCATACAATATATGTCAATGTATGCTTACCATAAAGGTTTAGTACAACTGGAAATGTTTTAAGCTGGGAATCAGAACAGAATTCTAAAAGTAGCAAAACTGAGTCATGTCCCTTTGCTCTCCCACAATATTTATCTGCTGCCTTTAAAGAACAGCTCTAAATTCAGAACATGATAATCTATCCATATATCAGTCATTTCCTAAGTGACTAAGCACATAATCGGGTAAAATACATTGTCATAAGTTCCATATCATGACACACCATACTTATATCATTTCTTGAAAACACTGAAAACTTAAGGTAAATGTTATTTTAAAACTTAGCACTTAGTAGTAGCCATTATCTAATCGTATTTATTGTAATGATACAGCTAAATAAGTAATCATATTGTGTTTTAAATATAGTGCTAGACCTGAACTCTCTTATAAGTCGATAATCAGATTCCCAAATAACTATCACAGGAAGGGGATTGCAGCCAATACAGAAACCTTGTGATTAGGGAGATTGTCAAAATTTCAAAATCTGATGAAATATTTTTGAAAGTGAATATGAGCTTTAAAAATTATTCTGCTATTAAATGAACAAATTGTTGCCTGGTTCTGCTCCCTCATGGAGAATAGAAATATTTTTTTAAACTGACTAAAATGTATTCTCAAGATGAAATTTAAGAGGTAGTAAATTGCTTACATGGGCATTATTCTAATTAAGTAATTTCCTTCGAGCAAAAGAAGAAAACATTGTATTTTCAAGAATTAGAAAAGTAATAGCAATTTTTAAAACTGTGGAAGATAGAGTTTGATCTAGTACAAAAAAAATATTATTTTAATACAAAAGCAAGCATTCTTTCAGTATGTGCATACAATGCTATTGAAATTCATCTTTAAAATTACTTTAAGATTTAATAATTATATGTAAATGAAAATGAACATGCAGTGCACTGTGATAATGCCACCACTGAGTGGTATCGTCTGAGTCTATTATTGAGCAGGGCAGAGAAATATCAAGAAATAATTGGTCTGAAACCTTGCATTTTAATTGCTCTGCACAGCCCTGGAAAGAAAGTTTGATGCCTCGAATATGAAGAAGCATATCTAATTCTGAAAATGAAGCAAAATTGATCAGGCCAGTCATAACAAAATTATAAGCACTGAGCCAGGGCATGCTAAACCACCTTCAAAACAAATGGGAGCAATTTTAGTATGCCAAATGACAACAAAAGAAACAGCTCCCATAGACTTGATTAGCATTAAAAGAATATTTAGACTCAGGAGGTGGATATGGAGAAGTTGTTCAGCATCGGAATTCAAGGCTGGAGTAAATCAGAACAAGCATGAGATCTGTGGGAAGCAGCCGGTGGTGAGGAATACCAGAAGAGACAGGATTCCTTTAGTCTACACAGAAAAGGATCCGTATTCTGCTGCCTTCTAAACCACAGGAATGACTACAGATAACTAACTGTGTTGCTACACTCAGACACATCTTTGTAGGTATCCCCTTCTTTGCCATATTTTTATCCCCTTCTCAAATCAACTTTCCACCTTAGAAAACCAGTTACAGCCAAAAGACACAATGTCAATTTATATGCACATAGGCATTATTTTATGTTCTTAAAAATATCCCATGAACTTTTCAAGATAAATTTTTAAGCATCTCCTTAGTACAAGCTATGGAAAAAATATTTCTCTTATCCTCCACTGTACTTTTGTAGATACCATTACTCCCCACCTCCCCGAGGATCAGATTGATTTAAAAATACACCACAACCTCACTTCAGAGTGCTCAAGTTTTAAAATTCTTTGTATTAGTTCTATCAAACTTCTCCTAAAATGTCTCATCTGTGGAAAAAAAAAAGTATTTGGCCAATTTTCAGAAGCTTAGTTTCTCTGGCATAATAAAGAGCTGTTTAAGTCAATCAATTCTATAATGGAGAACTAGCATCAATGAGAATTTCAAGAGTGACTCTTGGCTCTTCATTATAAATACCGGATCTGTCTAGAGACATAATTTTATTTCATTATATGTTGTTTGCCATGTCAGAATAAAAATGTTAGCTTCAAAATACTAAATCTGAGACTGAGTGATTAGTAAACGTGCTTTAGATTTTATTGTGTGAAAAGTATTGTTGCAATTGTTTTTTCATCTTGGAGTGCCTTAGTGTGAAAGCCGGTTTTGTGTGTCTAGAACCACTTATATAAAATGCACTTTTAACTACCACAGTTGATAATAAAAGGAAAGAAGGAGAAATAAAAAGATACATTATGCAAACAACCTCAAGGTTTATTTTTCTTAATATAAAAGGCACCGTTTCTTTGCTCGTTCACTGTATTCCACAGAATGCCATAAAGTTGATTTAAGAAGTTTAATTTTAGACTGGTAACTATTTTACATTTTAAATGAAAGGATGGGTATTTTTTAAGCCTACTGGATAAAATATATTTGGTTTGGTGCCTTGGAAAAATAAAGGGAAACGTGGATCCTGCCAGGATGAATAAATTACACTGGCATGAGAAAATGACAGAACAATGGAGCTGACACCAGAATAACATTTGGGGTTAACTGTTAGAAACAATTCAATACTTATTAGTATCTGACTGAAAAGCTCTTCCTCTGTCCTGCACCACATTACTCATTTGTTTAAGCCAAACAGGCTCTTCATCAGCTTCTGTCTTGCCTTATGTTATCATTTCCCTGGAAATGTATGGTAATGAAGGTCCTTCTAACAGATGTTCCTTTAGACTCATTAACTTCTGAATCTTGTTGTTAATATTATCCACCAAAAGTTAGTTTATTAGAACAAACAATTATGGGAAAATGGAAAATCACAAAGAGCTTTCCTCATGATACTTAACTCCAGACACCGTACTGAGCGAAAGTATGCAGATGCCAATAATTTTAAAGTACAATGCTAAGAGATTGTCTTAAGTGATGAGGGAGTTCTCCATGTCTCAAGAGACAAAGATATTCTGTGTGACTTCAACCAAAACATCATAAATCATTGCTTAGCAAAGATTCAAATAGCAACTGTGCTGGTTACTGACAATAAGTTAAAGCACAAAGCACTTTGATCCTTCTTGCCTGAGGGGAACTTATTTAGTGAGCTAAATAATACTGCAGGACTACAAAAATACTACTATAGCAACCAGCTTCAAGGAAAACATTAAAGTCTTAATGATTTAATGAAAAAGGCATAAAATAAAGCCCTAAGAAGAATGAAACATAACTATGCACAGGATTTACTTTATGATACATAGAACATGATAAAGGGTAAACCTTACTTAAGATAGATACAAGTATTTAATGTTTCACTCCTGTGGTGGAACAGATTCAGCTGTTGAATTACTATAATGAATTCTGACACTGAAGGATGGTCCAATTTTTTAAAAAAAACAAACAACCACCATTCTTGAAAAGGTATGTCACTACTCTTCATTACCATGTCCAGACTCTAAACAGTTCAGTATCAGTAAAAGTCCTAACAGTTTTCTAATATTTTAATATAATTATTTTTAAGGAAATGTAAAACATCTTCCTAAGTTGTTACTTAAAAAACCCACATCTTAAAAATGTAACATGCCAATAGCTGAAATGTAGCTACAAAAGTAATACTTGTAATTTGCTTCAGCTCTTCTACTAATTAAAACCAACACTAGTCATAGATTAAAGTCTCTAGTTCTAAAAGCATGTACTGTCAACCAGTAATTCTTGGGACACTGCTCAATATGTGACATTGATTAGATGGGAAGAACAGTGCCAGGATATATCAACAGAGATAAGCTATAACCTCTGGTGAAACTTTTCCATGGACTTTTGAATTTATTGCCCGAGGTTTTACCTGGAATTACAAAATCAAACAAACAAACAAAAACTTTTCAATGCATAATTCTTGTAACATTCTTTTCTACCACGTGCTTTGGTTTTATTTACTATCAGGAATATCCTCTAACTGTATGTACCTGACAGTTTTCTAATATTTTAATCTAATAAATGACTTATAATGAAATCAGCCCTTAAATGCAGAAGCTACAGTATGCACTTCCATGTACCAGTGGGACAGCAGACTATTGCATTTTTTTCAGAAGAAAATAGAAGTCCGTTGAAAGCAAGAAACAGTTTGATAATTATGAGTAAAGGTGAAAAATACCATGTAGGCAAATGTCTGTGATGTATTTTGGAGTCACATAATTATTTCTCTGTTCTTACTTCTTACTAAACAATCAGCTTGTGGTTTGATTTACTCATTTACAGGGGCTAAGCATTCTTGCTCTGAACAAGGCAGTATTGTATTACCCTGAGTTACTAAGAATCACATGCACTAGCATTTCTCATTTGAATGAAACAGAAGGAGAATGTGAGACCATTGCTTTCCTTTGAAATCTACACACTGGTCATACAAAAATAAAAACTGTTTTACTGTCTCTGTTGATCATCAGCTGGTAAAATCATTTGGTAGAGTCAGGACAAACAAAACAAATGAGTATGGTGTCCTAGGCCCAAGCCAGACTCTCTCAAGAGACCAAGTTCATGCAATTACAAAAATGTTATGCCTGGCAATGACACTGCTGTATGTGAATACTTCTAAGAAATACTGAAATAACCCATTCTTTCACTATTCCTGTAAAATATTTGACAGTTGCATGCACTACTCAGATACGTATTTGGTTATATACAGCTGTCAAACATTTTTGCAGCGGCAGTATAAGCTTGACTTATTTCTAAGTATTTTGTCCCACTTTATTTTCAGTTAAAATATAAGCAAGCATTTACTTGTTACAGTGAAGAGCAAAATCTTCAACTGTAAAAAAAAAAAAAAAAAAAAATCAACTCAACCTCACTTTAAGGACATTCCCATACTATTCATTCAGTTTCCCTTAAATTAACATCTAGCAATTACAATTATTTTCTCCTAGAACCATTTCAAACAATGTTTTGCCTTTCTTTAGGAGCCAAAGGATGTGAGAACAAAGATCTAGGAAATCAAATTCTCTATAGTGGGTGGAAATAAGAGAATCAATTAAGCTTTTGCTTAACAAAAGCATTCACCAATTCTATGTACACAGTTGCTATAACTAATCCCTGATTTTAAAGATGTACAACTGATCCCATTCCAAAATATTCACTCATTTCAAGGTGCATTATGGACGTTCTGCATTTTGCAGTATTGAACCTTCAGGTCCAGCATCCCACCCATGTCTCATGTCATGGTTGTAAATATTTGAAATTGATTTTTCTTTTCCCTCTTTACAAACAAATATTGATACCCACACCATAACCACACCCATACACAAAACTTCAGAATACATGAGGAAAATATAGAAATGAAGTTGTATCAAGAAGTGAATAAAATGTGTTCAAATAAAAATCACACAGTATTTCTACCAATTTAATCATACACATAGAATAAGTATTCATAATAAGTCTTATACAGAGAATAACCAATTAAACCAGTAAGACTAACTACCACTTAACAGTGTATTGGTATACAAAATAGAGAAGAAAAACAGCTGTCTACATTTTCTCAGTTTAGAATCATCTTTTTATGCTGTGATATGTATAGGGCAAATGTGTGTCTTAAATTTCATTTTCATGGATAAAATATGCAATATCAGCCACCAGGCTGTTAGCTTCACTACCTTAAAAACACAAAACATACCTCACTGATGTAGGGTGGGGGGGAAAGTAGAACTCTGTTAAAAATCAGGATGTGAAAAATGAGAGCAACTTCCTTTTGAGCACACTGTCTTTTGTAGTAGTAGGTACTGTTTGGTAAAATATAAGAGATTTATCCCATCTGCATAATTTCTTCTCCTAGTTACAGAGTAGTTAAATAAAAATATACATTCTAGCTTGTAAAACAAAAAGGCAGAGATTTTCTCAACTAGTTCATTAAGCTAGAAACCTTGTAGAGGAATTTTTCCAATGCATGATTTAAAGGGAAGTCATTTTAATCACAAAAGCAACCTTACAGATCAGATACTTTAAGGACTAAATCTGAAATATTTATGATATTTGTGTGAAACTACAAAGACTTCTGTAATTAAGGATTACTATGCCCAGGGAGAAATGAGTTCAGATTAAAGTCACTGTATTTTTTAAAACAAATTATTTGTATTGTTTTTATTGGTACTTGCTTTTGATATCTTTAATCACAGTTAAACCTTACTCTCCACTCACCCTGGGGGCACACATATTAGTCACTCAGATTAGCTGCATGAGTAGTCTAGGTACCCAGCTCCAGAAAATTAGGAACATACTGATACAGGTTGGTACATACTCTATGATGTCACATTGCCTAACTTAGGCAGGAGCCCAGGTAATACAGTGCTAGTCCTTAGATAATTGCAATCTAATCTAATTAAAAATTCTAATAATAAAACAAAAAATAGTAGTAATTAACATGAATATAAGTTAAAACATATTTCAAGAAGTGTATTATCTCACGTTATGTCACATCAGCAAGCAATAGCACATTATGGGATGTGTTGTGTTGACATTAGGTATTACCAAGTCCCTTCGTCAAATAGTATTGTTACATGTTTACAAGATAATTTACAAAATTAAGCATTAAAATAAACACTAAAAATCATACATATTTGAAAATAAAGCTCAATAATTTAATAAAGCAAATATTTTGCAACTATTTACTTGTATAAAGCTAATTTTTTACTAATCCTGTAAGAAAATGTTAATAATATCTTTCAAAACAGCTGGCTGAACAGAAGACCAATATGGAAATGCAGGTTACTTAAAATGAAAGGTTTTAATACAAAAGCATACACGAAGAAAATTCCATTAACCTCCACAGAAGTAATTTCTGATGTACTTTGCTGCCTGACCTGATAAATCTGTGCTGTGTCAGTTTCCATTCAATAGTTAAAATTTGACTACAAAAGATTAAATTGCAGGATGATAATGCACTCACAGATTTTCTTACCCCTATATTTGTCTCTTAAAGCTGTATCTTTTATCATAGTGTAAGCAATTATTTGCCTACAGTTGAGTATCTATTTTGCATTCTTTCCAAAATACAGTGTGGATCAAAGGAGAACAGATCTTCCCCTTTTCTCACAAATCCAGGGGCTGGAGACCCTGTGAATCTATAACAAAACAACACCACTCCTGAACATGCAGCTACTTCCAATATTTCTTCAAATATCTGTTTATTACATACAGCAGGTAGCAATTAGGCAGTGGTTATTTATTTTAACAGCTTAGCTGCTGTTTTTTTTATTTTTCTATTTGCCAGGTATATGCATGATACATTGATGTGAACACATCCGTGCTGCAGAGCACACCCACAATGCAGTAAAGAAATTGTACTGGACTCTTTACGTCCATGCAAGTTTAAGTTACATGCATTTTAAGCTTGAAATCTGAAGTTCTGAGTTTGATATCATTTTCATCCCATCTTGAACTGTGATCTGTACTTTAAAAGCAAAATAAAATAGAATAAAATATTTATTTTTAATAGTGGCAAACAGCCACCTGCATTCCAGGTGGGTTATGAAACGGAAAAGCACAAGCCACTATCTGGAAGAAAACAGAACAAAACACTCCAAAAAATCCCAAACCCCAAACAACACAATATGACCCAGTAATTTGCTCTGATTGCTGACTTTGTAAAATGAGATGAGCAATTTGACCATAACTATGTGAACAGATCTGGGCCAGGTGCTACTGAAGTCTGTATTTAGAGATATTCCGTTCTTTCAAACAGAATATGCTCTAGAGAAAAAAAGCTTGTGATTTCCAGTTGGGAAATGCTTATTCTGTGTAACTTCAGAAAATCACTAAAAATGATAGAACAGATTACCTGTATAGTTTCAGATGCTCTTTACTTTCTATACAGTATTGGCTAGAACTACAGCATATAAATCTAGATGCCTCCCAGCTATTCTGCTGCCAGAGAAAAGTAGAAGGTAAAAAAAAAAAAACAAACAACCAAAAACCCACCTTAAGATCTTTATAAAATTGTTTTAAAAAAAGACAACAAAGACCCTTCAGAAAACAAAACTAAACAAAAAACAAACCACAAAAAAAATATCCACAACAAAGAGGTCTGCAACAAACGTTTCTTTTTCCTGAGGGGATACATACAAAATATTTAAGAAAGAACAGTCTTTTATTTAAGAAATAAAGGAAAAGAACTATCTTTAGCTTCATGGGAGACAGATTATGATTTATGTCTCACATCATTGCTCTTCCACTGAGAACACTCACTTGCTACAACAAAGACATTTAAAGTACAGCCAGCTGGATCAGCAGCCTACAAAGCCCTGTGGAGGTAACAGGACCTAAATCCTGTGAGACTATTGAGGATCCATTGCAGCCTCTGCACTTCTACAAAAAAATAATTGAAAAGCCCAGGGACTGCCCAAAGACTCAATGTCAGACAAGACCCTTAACCTGCCTAACAGCTAGATGGTAGCACTCTGCCTTTGCAGCAACGCCCCAGTGCGCTTTGTGCCTTCAGGAAGAACAACAAATAAGGTCACTGAAGTAATCAAAATAGCAGGTACATAAACTTGGATTAGTGTAGCAAAGCACAAATGCCAGTGTAAGAAGTTTTAGGTAATTACCCAAATGTGTGTCTAAAACCCATTCTTCTCCATCAAGTCTATGAGATCTCAGTGAACAAACTGAACCTTTGGTAAAGCTCCCTACAGACAGGAATGAATCTGAAGTTCCCAAATGAGCAGTGTCTGCTCTTCTAGTCATAGTGTTTGCCAGCTCATTGTCATTCAAATCCGATTTCACAGACACTCTATGAAGGCAGAGACAAAGGAAACCTTTCACTGATGAAGTTTAATGAAAACAGATCACAGAGCCCCAAGTCATCAACATACTGGTGGCACTGAGGTCTGCACTGTGTGCTCCCTTTCTTGGTGACATCATATTTCATCTAGGATACATTCCACTGGACACTTGTGGAAAAAAATCAATCTTTGAAGTAGAAAAAAATCCTTCCAAAATTACCCTTAAATTCTCAAAGAGAAACTATGGAAAGCTATTTAATGAAGATAATGTAACCCTGTCTGGCCATGTCCAGATAATAGGAACAACAAATATTATGGTTATGTCTAGTAAATGGGCCACTGCTTCAGAACAGCAAGATCTGGATTCATGACCCTAATATTCTTAGGACATCTGCTATACAGTTATAGATTATGAAAAAAAAAAAAAAAAAAAAAAAAAAAAAAAAAAAAAAACACCAGTGGAAAAGACGTCATAAAATACTTTTTTCTGGATACTTTAAAACCAGATTGCACCTTGAATTTCAGGGCTCAGAAGTTAACATATGACTCTAATGAAACATTGCCCAAACTAAGCAGAGTGGAAAAAGCACTTCATGCCTTTTACAGATCTTATTTGTCAATATAGAACTTGCTTTCTGCACCCTCCCCCCCGAACTTAACTTCTGAATCATGATCAGCTTGATATTCATTACAGCCAGGCATAAACACATAATTCTCCATTTTTTCAAGACTACAATCCTGTTTTGCAATGTAGTTGGTGCTTTCTTTGTCATTTTCTTTCTTTGATAGTTTCTTGAACACAATATACTCCCTATCTGTTGCTTCTCCAATATCCACAATATCACTTAACTTGTTACAGGAGATGAACAGTCTAAAATAATCATTGGTCCAGTAGTTATGTCTAGAAGGAGGTTAGGACCTAGAGCACTTTTGAGGACTTTAGTCTTTCTAAATCTTGGCTTTCTACCTTGTCTAATTTTAGTTCAGGGCTAAACTCTAGCAATTATGCTATCTCCTGATGACTCCTCCCCAGCCAAGAATCAGGGAAGGAGGAGCAAAACAAAAATGAATACCATTGCAAATATATAGGAAACAAAGTTATACTCAGCCCAGCGAATGTCTGGTGATGTTTATAGCAGGGGATACATACACCCATAGCCAGCTCAACTCAGCTGCCCTGGCTTTTGGCCTGGCTTTTGCCCTGCCCAGCTTAAGCTCCTGGCTGACACTGAATTAACAGCCTGCAGACCATGGCTGGTCCAGGATTCTACCCTGTGAAACCAGGACACACCTACTGACTACGTAAAGGAGTGCTTTGCAAAAGGTTTTTGAGGTTGCAACCATTTAATATTATCAAGCATTCACATAATAATTTAATAGAAATACATTTTAAAAGTATATAGGCTTTACAGCCAAGCAATATAGACAAGAATAAAAAAATGGCTGACAGTTCCTAAGACCAACCCTTATATTCAACCAAATATAAACAATGCTATATGCAGACCTGAAGCAAAGAATCACGTAAATGTCAGAACATTTGAAAATGCTTGGCCATTATTATTTTACAGTACTCCATAATCCTTGATATTTATTTTTAAAATCAGACATTCATATAAAATGTGAAATTGATTCCTGAAATAGAGCACAAGTAGCCCTATCTACTTTGTCCTCGTGTTCTTGAGAAGTGCACAGCCCTTGAAGAGGACAAGGCTTTTCCACTACTCCTAAACCCACTGAACAGGTAATAAAATAAGTATGAAAGCAAACTCAACAGCCTGCATAATAAGTTATACATCCATGACACATAGATACAAACGACCAGCTAGAATGGAATTAACCATTAAGAAAATGGATGATGAGGCTAAGTCACAACCAATAGGCATGTACTTCACTGCCAGTGATGGGAGATGGAAAGCTTTTGCAGAAGCCCTCATATTAATGATAAAATTCTGCTTTGAAGAGAATGTTTGGGGGTCTCTAGTGCCTGTGCCTACAACTTTTAAAGCATAATATAAAAGTTTTGAGATAAGGATTACATGGTCTAACTAGCAGCTTCCTCATTCATGAGTTAATTTATTTATGTGGAATGTTAAAGATAGAGTGAAAAGTACTTATCTTTAAATGCTTAATTACAACACTTGCAGGAATTTCCTGTATATATTCATTATATATATGATTAAATACAGTGATTATTCATTATTATAGTTATCATAAATTTCCTCATAAGTCTTAAAACAAACATAAGCATCCTTAAAAATCCACATAATTCATTTTCAAATTGAAAAGTAAAACTTATACATTCACAGCAAATGTAATTGTATCATTTCCAATTTTTATTTAAATGGAAAACTTATGCTATCCCTTTTTAAAAGAAATTATTTTTAGAAGTGTCAGTACATAATGCATGCTGCCAGACCTTTGAAATAATAGTGCAGAAGTACTTTATATATGTTATGATATGAGTTTAATCAAGTGGCAACACTTCTATTGGTATTAAGATTGATCAGAGATCCTTGATCCTAGAAGACAAGGAAAGGTTCAGAAATTGAATTTACATTTGTTTTGATTATTTCTTTATTTCATCAATCAGATCTCAGGTTAAAGGTAACAGCTTGTCTAATATTAGAACCGGGTAATCTTCAAATTTCATTTCAGTATTACAGGTATTAACATAAACCAGTTTGGTTTTCATTACCAACCAACACCACAGGTAAACTAGACTCAGAGTGTTGGAATTGCATGCAATCACATAGCTGAAATCCTTAAACCTGAAGTCCTTATTCAATTTGATTAATCCTTACTCTTGTAAATCTCTCAGCATAGCTGACTGCAATCACAGGGTTTCGATTTCTATTTGAAAACAAGTAGCTACTATAGAAGAATTTATTCTTTTTGTAAACCACACAATCTGTCATTACAGGAGGAGAAAAGGTAGAATGACTATTGGGAAAGGTGTGGACTAAGTAACCAAAAACTGGGGGTGTGGGGTCCTTTGAATATCATGCTTCACTATTTCCATTGCATAAGACTTCATTTTTCTTAAGTCACCACCATTCAGTCCTAAGAGCATTTACATCATCATATTTCCTATAGACGTTTAGAAATACGTTAAGTTCTACTGTAGCTGTGACAGAAAAACACCTGGAGAGTCTGCAGGAGGAGGACAGAATAAAAGCTGCGCTGTTCCATACATAGTTTACTTAAAGTAAATAATGTCAAAGCATCACACTCATATGACAGAAGTGATACAGGCCAGAGGGAACAAGGGCTGTCTGCAAATAATCAGCTTTATCTGACAAGTGGAAACTAGATATCGAGCCAAAATGTCACATGACACAGTCATATTCAAAAGTAACTGAGGTTCTTCAATTTCTGTTTAATTGTATCCTCCTCACATATGGCAGCTAACTACATCAAGCTTATTCATGTTCATGAATTTGCCACAGCACTTTCGTTTTAGAAAATATATTCCCTATATTTCAAACATTCCCCTTTATTGTAATTATATTAATATAAATTCTCAAACACTGTTTTTAGATTTTATGTACCCAGTGACTATTCTGCTTAAGAGAACACCTGTAGTCATGGAAAACGTCAAAGCTATATTACTCTCTGAGAAACAAATAAGAAATGTCTGAGTTGACCTGGAATTTTCTGTAGGAAATTTTGGGCTCATTTCTCCCACATGGTCTCTGCATAGAAGGAGCAAGGTTTACACATATGCAGTCAGGAACAAAACCAGGTCATAAAGAATCGGTGAGTCATTTACAGCTGCTTCAGTGTAAGAATGGGAAGCAATGCTGGCAATCTTATCTTACAGCTTTGGCTATAACACATCTAAGGCTGAGTTTCCTTTGCCTTCTACAGAGAAAGTCAAGCTTCTCTAGAGAGCAGGTCAAAACACCCGAATCCAGATCCTGTTCTACATGACCTTCCCAAGAAGCCTTTCATTCATCACCAACTATAAAGTTTAAAAAACAAACAAAACAACCCACAACAACAAAAAACTCTAATACAATGACCTCCTGCTTTCCCAGTTACTTTTTGAATTTTTTTTTTGTTCATATTTGGGCTAACCTGAGATTTCCCTAAGTCTGTCCTCTTTAGGTCATTCCAGTTCATATCTATAATTAAATTATCCTTTGGAGAAAAAAAATTGGAACCTAGCATCTCCCCTATATGATGAGGACACCAGTTATCACTTCCTGCTGTTTGGTCCAATTAATATTTTCCCCCCAGTGAGAAACATAAACAGGACAAGCTCAGAGGGTGTAGTGCTCCAGAATGTTCTAACTTTGCAATCAGGGCACTCTTAAGAAATGGAAAGTTTTACTCCCAGGTCTCTGCTCTAGATAAGGCAAAGGAATAATTCTAATTGTGGTTTCCCATTTTACACATACAAAAGTGCCTTAACAATTCAACACAGCACATAACTTGGATGAAAGCTGCTCCTCCTCTGGACTGTAAATGGCATCAAATCTAAGATTCTAACTTGTAATTCCCAAGTTTTCTTTGCTTTTATTAAAAGTACATGATGTGTTAAGCTTGGTATTAATTTCCCCAGATATATTATAAAAGTGAGAATGTTGGGGGGGGGGGATGGAAATAAATCACTTGGGCTGACCCAAATAAATTTCTTCTCCATTTCTAGGACTGTCAATGAACAACAACAAAATTGACATTTTCGGTATTTCATAAAACTGTAGTTAAAAAGAGTACTGAAAAGATTAGGTCATCTGAGTTCTGGCTTTGCAAATACCAACAACACATATTAAAATGCAACCACAAATCAGTGTGAGCATATTTATAACTCTCATAACTCTGTTTCTGACTTGTGGTCATCAGCTTTTACCTCGACCACTACAGTCTTCTCACTAGCCTTGACAAACGTACTCTGGCCCACTTACACCTATACACAGCATTTCTAGAGAGAACATTATCTTGTCATCACTTTGATCGTATCATCCTTTGCTTAACATCTTTTTACTGGCTCCTCGGTTTCCCCATCGTATCAAATAGCTTTTACTCGTCTTCAATTTCATGATCCTTTGCAAATTATTTTCTACCTAGCACTTCTCATAAGCTATCATTATGGCTCTGGAGTCATTAATGATGCCTTCTGAAATGAGAAGACCATTTGTACCTTCCCCTATACTCTCCCTTAGGCTACTCAAAAAAACTTAGGCCGCTGCCAGCCTTCCTATGAAACCTCAAAATTTAGCTCTGACAACACATCTCCAGAAAACTGTGCTAAACTAGGCCATTCGTATAGTGAACTGAATGAGCAGTATGTGTTACCACACCATCACAACCTTAACTGATAGACCACCTTCTGGTTGTGTTTCCGCCTGTTCTTTTTGTGACTTCGTAGCTTTCAAAAAAAATATTTGGTTTAAAAGCACTGTTGGACACAAAAACATGCTAGTGCTGCAGATTCATATTAAAAAGAACCAAACGCCATGAGTGTTGGCCACTTGATTACCCCAGATTCTGAGACTTCATTGACTTGGGAAACCCCCAGTCTTTAAATTCCTATAGTACCTCATACTCGTGGGCATGATTCAAGAACTGGCACAAAACGTATGAAGGTAGGTGCACTGCAGGAAGTTAAAAACCTGAGAACTAGAAACTCATAACTCAAACTCTGTTTATGCAGAGATTATTTAGAATTATGTTTTTATTTTAGTCTGGTCTGTACCTTATCTCTGATGAATTTGCTGTGTGACACCATGAAGAATAAATTATTTCACATAACAATAGTAGGAGAAAAAAGCACACTGAAACATTTATAAAATGAAAGCACTTATTTTCTAGTACCTGCAGTTGTACTAGAGGGCAGGACTTCCAGTTCACTAAGAGACATTCATTTAAATGCCTTGCAGCCACGGGTTCCCTCAACAGATCCTGCCCTTTAGTAAAATCAAGTTACCCCTTTTAAATGTTATTGGCATTTTATAGGCTGTTAAAAAGAACAGAGCTCAGAATGTTTATATTGCTCTGAGCCTCCCTGATTGTGTCCCATTCTGATAACCACCTGTCTGACAAAGCTTTGATTGGCTACGCATCTTCTGTAAATAATTCAATAGGAAACAAACATGTTACTGTTGTATTAAAAACAGAATGTGTACTGGGACCTAAGATTATTGGTCAGTGCAGGAATTTTCCAGGCATCTGGTCTGTAGCTCACATTGCATGCAGTGAATTATACTCCAGTAATTGAGAATGATGAATGATTTGACCCTCTTAAATATATAATGAGGGAAAAAACAGCACACTGAGAGCCAAGATTTAGGCAATTTTAGCCTCCAGGAAAAAACAGTTGTAACCCAACACGGCCAACAAATCTCAGAGGGTGCTTTGGTTGGGTAGTATGTCATGTACCTTGGGTAATACATCTTGCATTGTGGGCAAGAGGAAACACTAATATTGATCTTCTACACCATGAAAAACCATATGTAATGTCAAAGAATTTAGAGGTCTACACAATGTAGTTTAAAAAAATCACTTAATCTTTTGCTTGGGGATTTTTTGTTCTGCACAGGAATTTTATAAATCCCTGTGAAAGGCAGGAGTATTAAAATAAGAGGTACAAAAGACAGCTAAATTACTCTGATACAATTTAATGTCACAATGGCAAGATAATACGTCTTTCTGCACATACCTCTGTAATACTATGGCGACAGTACAAAAATATCAAGTTAGTAGCATATCCTGAAGTTAAAAAGCATGGTAATTAGTAATTTCATGCTGGCATTTCACACCAGGGTATCCTGCAGCAGTAAGAGACTGTCCGGGACCAACCTCCCACTCTCACTGATACTGAAGTCAAAGGTCAGCTCTCTTCTGTAACAGTGTGCCTTTCTTCCCAGCTGGCCATCCTCCTTCCTGCTGCACTAAGAGGAAATAGCAAAATGCAGAACCTCTTGTAACACTTCAGAAAAGATGTCTAACCAGCAGCAGCATGAAGCTGAGGCAGCTATGGAACTTGGGGGCATTGGCCTTGATTTTTTATTTTGCAGCACTAGATAGAAAGAAGGAAGAAGAGCAAAGAAAGTTCATATAATGTTCTAACAAATTTATTTAAAAATATCAGGCAATATTGTTGGGTAAATTTGGGTTGTATAGTGACCGAGGGAAGGCAGACAAATGAAGAACAGATAGAAAAGAATACAGATGAAAGAGTTAAAAATTTACTAAGGTGAAACCACTCTTGTATTGCTGCTTTTGCCTATTTTGCTTATTTTGGCAATCAGTTGCTAAAAGCAGCTTCTGGTCAGTTTAACTGGTTGTTGAAGATACTGACAGCTCTCTTTTGCCTGTGGTTCACAGTTAGGAGAGTTTAACACTGTAGAAGATGGACACGTGAACTGACTGCATTTCTGTTTTGGCACAAGGACTAGATTTAAATATGAATGGGGAGGTTTCCTGCAGCTGACAGAAGTGCTCACTCATTCCACCACTGCTGCAGAGATGTTACCAACAGCTCCAGGGCCCCATTTTTCCGAGCAGCAATTCAGATAATGCATATTTATAACATTTTTACAGCCGAATGAGTTAACAAATAACAAAGCGCCTGAATTACACAGGAAGTAACAAAAACCAATCGGCTAGAGCCTTAATTTTATACATCTGTATTGTGTGATGGGCTCCACTGTATGGACCCCATCCTGCTCCAGGGCAGACAGGGTGTGCATTGAAAGCCCTACATTTGTGCTTTGAAAGGCAGCAGCTGCTTCCCATCTTCCATCACATCTGAAGAGAGTTTTACATCCAGAGTGCCCACAAGCCAAGAGCACACATCTCTGACACAGGCTGAGGGACAAAGTATTGCTCCGAGTACCCCAACTACCTGCTGCACAGGAAAACTACGTGGCAAACAAAGGATTTGCCAAGGAAATATGTTGAGCTATTAAAGACGTACTCCAGTACTCCAAAAAGACAACATAAAATTTTACCAGTATTTCTAAATGCTGTTCTATGTTTGTAAAATTTTATGTAACACATCCATATTTTCAACACTGGGAGCCAGTTTCCACAACGGGCATGATATGATGCTAATCTTCTTTGACAGTATCCTTATTCAATAAGCTCTTTTTACCCGTTATTATAGCAAGGTTTTTTTAATGATCCCTAATTTGTAGTTGATCCACCTTTTTCATAGTACATTTTTTTTTACCTAAGTCTCTTGCAGTACACAGCCACTAATGAGACAAAAAAAGTCTCAGTTTTTCCCCCAGTTTTGAACCTTTGTCTCAATATCTTTCTTGTCCATCCATTAACCAATTTCCTACACAAACATCTCAGTTCTTTCTTCCCAGCTACCTCTGACATACGTATCAGTAAAACATAGTCAACTTCTTCCATATTGATTTTAAGGCTATAAGCTCATTTCCATTTCCCAAAACTGCTGCTTTCAGTCATTACAGAAAAACGGTGAAAACAATGGCTTGAAAACAGAAAGAAGAGATACTACAAATATTTAACATACACTGTTGGAACAAAATTATGCATTTGTATACTATCATGTACCATTTTCCCCCTTATTTCTTCTTATTCTTTAGAACACGCATGTTTATGTGTTGCTGTATAGAGACTGACACCATGAAACTGTCAAAGAACGAGTGGGATACCTATTTGCTAGCACAATACAAGCAATGTTGATGACAGAGTAAAAGAAAACAGTTTTCTGTAAATGCTCTCTACATTCCTGATCTCAAATTTGGCATTGCCCAGTGTTCAATTTAACCCTTTTAGAAACTAGGACCCCTGAGATATTATTTACCAAAGCCAGACACATAACATCCAAACAGGAGGAGTATTTCTACACTTTCATCACATCATTTTTTCTACTGTAAAGATACCCTAACATAAACACAAAAGCAATATAGTATAGACAGGAGAAAAGTAAGTCAGATACTAACACCAAACAAAAGCCAAAACAAAACCAACCACCTGGTAATTTACCCAGTTGTGCATTTTACCCAGAAGATTCTGTAATACATAAATGAATGAGAAGCTACCAGAGTTCTCTTTCCTAAAGGCTTTTATGTTAATTGAGTTTGCTCTAAACATTTTCATATATCACATCAAGTATTCGATGAGGTGCCAAAGCACTTTGTTAACAAACTTATTTCCCAGATGTGGCTAAAGCAGGGACAGAAGGCTTGAATGTTCTAACATACCTAACAATTCAATTACAGTTATCTTATGGTGCCATCACATATTTTTCTTCAACAATCAAACAACCTCAGCTGGAAACTCCAAGCAATAACATAAATAAAGGACCATCTGGCAAGAATAATTAAGGAAGGCTGGAAATAAAACATTAATTAGTGCAGTAGTTTAAACGACCTTCAAAGGCCTTATTATGAAATTATATCCAAAACAGATAATCATTTATTTCATGTTACAGTTATATTTAACTAAGCATGAATAAATAATAATATCATTTTAGGATGCTATTACACTGTTATTGACTCAAACTGATTTTTAAATTGTCTTATTTTTCTATAACAATAAAATTAGAATGGAAAACAACCTACATCAATTTAGAATGGCAGCCTTGGTTTTCCCCTGTTTCACATCAATGAGTCAGATGAATCAAGCTTGCCTCAAAATTTACATACTAGAAAGGAACTGAATGGTTTGCCAGGACAATATGCATGTAACTAATTGCTTTTAAATCATTTACATTTGTTTTCTCAGTTTTGGAAGGAAAAGAAGTCTAGAATTACTTGCTTTCTGATCTATGAAATGAAATGCCAAATACCAAGGTTTCTTAAAATCTCTTTTGTACAAAAATACACATTTCTATCATAAACTCATGGAAGGTATTTTCTCATATCTTTAAAAATCTTTGCTACTTTTACTGATGATCTTAAGTTAGTTAATTTTTTAAAAAAATCAATGTATTTCAACATTTTCTGAAGGTAGGTAATGGTGGTCTCAAATGCCTTCATTATCCTCAAAGGAATACAATGGTTAAAAGATTCCTTGAAATTACAATATAATCAGGTTGTTTAAAGGGAAACAAAAATGGCCAAAAAAAAAAAAA
>NW_008622678.1:0-16462 GCF_000691845.1 Merops nubicus | reverse complement strand
AGATGGGACACCCCACCCCCCCTTAACCCTCCTATGCCCAGTTTGCCCTCCCCAAAACCAAAAACCTCCCCAAAGAGAGGGTTTGCTGTCCTCCTCCTCCTCCTCCCCCTAAGCAGGCACCCCAGCACCCTGCCCCTGGGGAGCCCCGTCCCTGGGGGTGCCCCCTCGATGCCCGGCAGCACAGAGCAGGCTGGAACATGGGGGGGGCTCTTCTGTCACCCAGAAAAGGAGATTCCACAGACCTTGGTCCCAGCCCTGGAGCTTTTTATCCTAAAAAGCCTGGAGTGGAGGGGACCGGTGAGAAGATACCTTTGGGCAGAGCTGAAGAGCAAGATCTGGGGGGGCAGGGGGCTCTCCCAGCCCCCAGTTTGGTGCCCTACAGGTCAGAATGGCCAAGTCCAACCTCCCCAAGCCTCCCCTGGTGCCAAGTCCCTTCAGCCCATCCTCAGCCCAGCCTGGGGGATGGCTGGCAGGGCACTGGCAGGGGTGGCAGCTTGTCCCCAGCCCCATCCCAGCTCCGGGGGCTCCAGTAACCCCAGTAAAGGGACTTTGCTGCAGGTTTTGGGGTGTCTGTATCTTCATACCCCTGTTCCTGCTGGTGATGGGGATGCCAAGGCGAGCGGGTGGCCCAGCAAGCTCCTGCCCTTCCCCTCTCCTGACTTCATCTCTTTTCCTCTGCAGACTTTTCTAAAAAGTGCTGAACGTGGCACTGCTTGGCTGTAATTATTTATCCAGAGGTGGGGGAGGAGAGAAACACACGATGATTAAAAAAATTATTGGTAAAAGGAGATAAAATAAAGTATTGATCGTGTGGGCTCTATCCCACCTCTGGAAATATAAGACAGTGACAGGGCTGTATAAAGAATGCCAGGTCCAAAACAGAAGCTGCTGCTTATTGCATCTCAGATACCCACTAAGTGATAAATCCAGGATGCTATAGATCAAGGGTTTATCATAAAAAGCACCAAATGTGGTTAATCAGATGTGTCCTCAGCTACAAATTCAGGCTGACTGTGGGGCTTGAGACCCAGGGTTGATGTTCGGACCCTAACCCAACCTCCAGCACCCCAAGTTAGGCCCCACTTAGGGATTTGCCATGAAGCAGATGTAACCTGCTCTATGAAAATGGGGAGAAAAAAGCCAATTCCAGTGCCAGCTCTGCACCCCTTTAATACTAAACCTTAAAATTCCTGCCTGGCAGAGGGGGAGCTGGAAACCAGACGGGCTGGACTCTGCAATCCCAATTCCTGACACAGAGACAGGGCTGAAATGTTTAGGCAAAGGTGAGAGAGACACGGAGACCCTTGAAACGTCTCTCATCACATCAAAACACTGAGCTTAATGGCTCAGGCTACCTCAGAGACCAATAAAAGCCCCAAAACCGGTTATGAGACGGTGATCTGAGGTTAGAGGAAACCTGGCAGAGTGCTGACTGATTGGAGAGTTATTGGAAATAAATAAAAAGGTTGCATTAAACCTAACGGGAGGTCAGAGCGTGAGCGTAGCTGGTGGCAGGTGACTGCCCTCATTACCCAAACTGGGGTACCCCCCCCCCTTCCCTGCACCTTGGGGACAGAGCTGGTGGCTTCCAGTCTCTTTGTGGAAAAGGGATTTCTATAAAAAAGGATTATTGTTGGTTTTTTTTTGCAGTGGAGGAGCAGCACATCCATCAGGCCTCTCTGCCTTCCCCCACGTTGGGCGACTTCACTTGAGGCACCTGGAGTCTCTTTTCCAGCCTTAGGTTTGATCAGGGATTAAAATATAAGTTCTAAAAGGTGGATAATGGGAAGGGAACAAAGGGCTGGTGAGTCCTTCCCTACCAAGACCTGCCTCAAATTGCCCCTTACACACCTACCCCTCTTCTCTCCATCTCTGGGGCTCACGGAGCCTTCAGCACCAGCATTTCTGCTGACCCTGGAGATACAAGAGGACCTGGCTGTCTCCTCCCCAAACCCCCCCAGGTCAGATGCAAAGGGCTTATCTTAAGGAGATACTTTATCTCTTGCAATGGGAGCACTTGCTTTTTCAGCCTCCTTTGAAAATCCTGGCTTTCTAAACCCAGGAGGAAACCCAGACACCACAGAGGATGGAGGCATTAAACAAACCAAACCCCCCAAAATAGGAGCATGGAGCAAAAAATGCTCATATGACTTCACACAGCAACATGTTATTCATGTAACTCCAGATGCCACCTCCCTGCATTTCTCCCTGACACCCCTGTAAATTTTCAGTGCCAAAAAGTACCAAATTCTCACCAGAAAAACACCAAAAATAAAATCCCACCCAGTGGAATCAAACTGGAAGCTCCTGAAAACTCAACTCAGAACCACCAAGGGCCAAACCAAGCTTGATAATTTGCCCCAGAACCTATAAATCTGAAAAAAAATAGATATATACAAGATCTATTCACTGTAACCTCAGTCCTTCTGACCCCAAGACATCTCCCCCATGGGATTAAAGCATCTTTTCATCTTCACAGCACGTAACAGAGCTGGGAGAGCTTCACCACAAACTTTCTCCTCCAGGGAGGGAGTCTCTGTGTGTTCCTCTGTCCCCAGGGACCCTCTTGGCGTGGAGGGGAGGGAGAGGAACATCACGAAGAATTTGTAACCGTGCATGTAGAGATGACATTTATAGGGCTCTCAAATTGGAAACTGTACATTTTATTGCACTCTCTGTCAAAAAATGCAGTTCCATCAGAGGCGAGAACGACAAGGGAAACAACCAATCAATATCTGGGCCTCTAATATCTGGGCTGAAAAAAATCATTATCCTGTTACTTTTATTATGGCGTTATGCTTGAAATATGATAGTTTAAGGTTGTTTCCATTACCTCGACAATTTTTAAGGGGTGTTTCCCTCCCCTCTGCCTCTGCCTCGACTGCTTTTGCACTGGGAAGCAGAACAAGCCACTCGAGATGGGGATATGGAGGTCCTGGCTCCCCCCAGAGCTCAGCTGTCTCTGGAGGTGCCAAGAGGGAAGTGAGAACACGGATCCAAGCACAAGCCAGGAGAGGTAGATTTGTGTCCTGCTGCTGAAATGCTGAACCAAATAATCTGGCTCTTCTCTCACCCAAGCCCCCCGTGCAAGCCCCAGAGCCTGTCCCAGGCTGCTTTCCACTGGCTTTCAGGAGCTTGCTGTTGTCACCAGCACACCCAGCAGCAGCTGGGAGTGAGGAAAGACCCTCTCATCCATCACCTCCAGCACGTGCTCCTTGCCCCAAAGAGTTAATCCACCCCAAACTCACCCTCCCCAAGCACAAGAGCTCACCAGGAGACGCTCTGCCTTAACCTTGCAGGTTTTGCCTTCCTTGGGGCAGTTTGGGGAGCAGTAAGGTCGCAGTGAAGTTCTGCTTTTGGCATTTGGAAGGTTATGGATGAAGTTTTGCATTACCCAGGCTAAAAGCTGCTTCTCCCTTCCAGACTGTCTCGCTTCAGCCCTGCAGAGCACTAAGTGGGCCCTTAATGAACAAGAGAAAGGTTATCAGGGCTCGCACGGGGCTCAACTGTCTGCTCCAGTGAAAATCCAGAGACGCCACAGATAAGAGCTCAGAGTGATGCCAAGAGACAGCCCGAGCTGGCTGCCACTCGGGCCACTGCTAGCCCAGGGTGGCCCAGGGTTCCCAGCACCCAGCAGGAGGAGCAGGAAAACAGCCAAGCCCCTCTGAGCATCCCCAGGGCTGTGAAGAACAGCCCTGGAGCCACAGGGAGGGCAGATGAGGTCCCCAAGCTCTGCCCCACACCACCTCCGAGCCCCACCACGTGTCCTGCAGAGGATGTTGGTAGCCAGCACCTCCTGGATAGAGCCCACAGCCCAAACTGCTCACAGAGAGGGGTCCTGCAGCTTATAGGGCATGCAAGGTTGGGCACAGGGCTGGAAACCAGCAGGGGTATGATGCTGGGAGCAACACTGTCTGCTGGATGTCTGCAGTGGAGGGACAGAGGATGATCCAGCCTCGGTTGCTGGGGGCTGTGTGATGCATTCAGGCAGCATTTTGGCCAGGCTTTAGCAGCTGAGGCAGGGTAAGAGAGCTCAGCAGAGCACTCACACCAGGGAAAAACTCAGTGAATGAAGAGAACAGGCACTGGAAGCTGTCTGCTACGGGGTGGCCCTGGAGAACAGAGCTGGAGCAAAGCCCATGGATGTCTAGCAAGGGCAAACACAGATCAAGTCCAAAAGCTTGTAGGATGGAGCTGAAAATGCCCATCAGCATCTCTGACTCCTCCAGGACAGGCAGCTCCTCTTCTCGAGGACAGTCCAAAACACTCTGCAGGACTCATCCATCAGAGGGATGTAAGAGATCCTGGCCAGCTCTACTTACACCACTGAGGGGGTCACAGGGGGAGCATGTTCATGACAAGCCAGCTGGCTGCTGGTGGCACAGCCCCTCACCGTGACCCAGACCACAACCCCTGAGAGGATGCCACGGGGACACGCAGAGCAGCACCAGGTCCTCCAGCACATCCTCCTGACAGGCCACCAGCAGACATCCAGCAATTACTGAAAGCTGCAAGGGATAATTACTGCTAAGCAGGGAGGAGGGGAAAGGTTCCCAGAAAGCATTTTGTCTGTAGCCTCCCCGGGCTGCAAGGAGCACAGGGGTTTAGTTGAGACACACTCACTCCTTGCTCCTTTTTGGAGCAGTTGTGGGCTGTGGATCACCAAGGTGGTGATGGAACCGTCCCCAGGGCCAGCTCAGAGCTACCTGCCCCTCCCTCCCAGCCCACCTCTGGCTCTTTTTCTTCCTGAGAAATCCTATCAGGGCGTATAGATTCTTCAGCCCCACGATTCAGCCGCCGGAGTTGTTTAAGGGGGACACCCTGGAAGGTGTTAACCTTTAAAGGATTTGTGGTTGAAGAGCCGAGAGAGTTGGGAGAGACAGGGCAAGGAGGGAACGTGAAGAAAAGACAGATCAATCCCAACGATTCATCATGCCACGAGCTGTCCAAATAATCAAAGGCATCAGCCAGGTTGATGTATAGCTGATGTCACCGAGAGAAACCCTTAACAAGGCAGCCAGTACACCAGCTGCTGGTCAGGGAGTGTCTCAGCACACGCCGGGCTGGGGCAGGGGAACACAACCCATCCATCACTGACCCACCTTAATGGCCAACCTGATTAGTAAGCGTTGGCTGGGGTTGACAGCCCCCAGCAGCCTCCCTGCCCTCCCCAGGACGAGCTGTCCCACCTGGCAGGAGGCTGCTGGCAGGACACACGTCACTCCAGCTCGGTGGGCTCAGCCCTGAGGAGCTCAGGAGCATCCCCAAAGCCCTGTCAGTGGTGGTGGGACGGTGCTGCAGCAGCTCTGGAGGGAAGGGCCGTGGAGCTCTGGGGCATCCCCCATCTCCCTGCATCCACCAGCAACGTGGGGTGAGATCCAGCTGCTCTCCCAGCCCTGCTCGCCCACCCTGACGTTGCAGGGCAGGGCACTGGCCCATGGGGAGCCAGTTTTTAACCTCACAGTGATCCTGTAGGGTTGAGCTGGGGCAGGGACTCCCAGCTCATCCCAAAACCAAGGGCTCTCCCTCTGCCTTGGCCCCCCTGCTTCTGCCTCCACCATCTGGTTCAGGTGAGCAGGGCTCACATCCCTCAGCTCAGTTTTTCATGCCATAGTTGAGAGGCAAAGGTCAGAGCCCAGTCACCACAGCAAGAAATGGGTTTTTCCCCCCAAACTCTGCTCTCCTGTGAGTCCACTCGAGGACTGAGCCCACACATGAGGCTAAGCAGTGACATTCATCTCCTCAAGTCCCCAAATTCCTGCTACAAACTCTTTGCTGTCCTCTCAGCAGGGCTGTGGAGGTGACTTGAATGTGGGGACCCAACAGCTCTGGGCACTGATGGGCATTGCCCAGCCAGGACCTGTTCCTCTCCCTGGCAGCCAGCAAGAGTGGAAGGGATGAAAAAAGCTTTTGCTTCATTTCTCCCTCTATTTCTATTTTCCTGTGGAGCTTCTGCCCCTTGAGTGCTACCCACAAGTGTCAGCAATCCCCCCAGAGCTCCAGGGGGGATGCTGGGGGGCACATGAGGGGTGGGAGCAGACCCACACACCAGCCCACAGAAGAAGTCCAGCTCTGCTCACCGGGTGGGAAATCCCTGGGTGAAATCTCTGTGGATTTACCAGCAGATGGCTCTGCCCCTCCCACACCCACCCGTGTCCCTGAAGCACCTTGGCCTGGGGAAAAACATCTTCCCCTGGATGAACCCCACCAGAAACAGCCCCTGGAACGGGTGTGCATGGGGTGGAGTCCTCTGCATGGAGAAATCATGCAAAACTCCTTATTTTAACTCATCTGGGGCAACAATCTGCCCTCATCTGGGGCGACGAGATGCACTGATGCCTGTAGGTAATTAGTAACAGTAATGAAAATTAAATGCATGGTGCTACAGCATCCTAAACCCACCAGTGGTTCAGCTCCTCTATCCATCCAGCAACCTAGGTGCCTACAGGAAGGCTGGAACAGCTCAGAGCAGCCAATTTTCCTAAAATCCCCAGCTTTCCTAAAATCCCCTCGTGCTGCCAGGCCCCCAGTGGGGATCCCATTGGATGAACTGGAGCCCAGTTGATTGCTGCACTTTCAATAGCTTGTTCAGCCATCGATTGGCGTCATGTCACCGGGAGAAAAGGATTAATAATGGGGTGCTCAGGTTGGCTCAATACTGCTGATAGTGCCTGACAAAACACCAGCAGGAGCACTCCCACCGGAACGCTATCTATGGAGGGAAGCTGCAAGAAGCATCATTCAGGGTTTTGTGGAATAATGATTAACTCCAGATCTTCAGCCTCGAAAATCCAACAAATAGTTTCTATTATTTCCAGATAAATTCTCCCTCTCCTGCAGCTGGTCGCTGTTGTGCTCTCAAAAACCTTTTCACCCAAACCCACCCGGGGAGATGCATCTTTTCCTGTCTCTCCCTCCTTTATAATCCATCCCAGAGGGGATGTGCTTCTCTGCAGCCCTCACAATCCCTTCTGACCCTCAGTGAAGGAAAACACATCCCCCAGCAAGCCCCTGATGCTGCAGATGAGGAGCAGAGAACCACCAGGTTCTCGTGGTGGGAGCTGCTACTGATGTCCTCCCTGGCCTTGGGCATGTCACTTCTGCTGCCACCATCATCTCCCTGCCACCATGTCCTTGCCACCATCTCCCTGCCACCATCATCTCCCTGCCACCACCATCTCCTTGCCACCACCTCCTTGCCACCATCTCCCTGCCACCATCTCCCAGCTACCATCTCCCTGCCACCATCATCTCCCTGCTACCATCTCCTTGCCACCATCTCCCTGCTACCACCTCCTTGTCACCATCTCCCTGCCACCATCATCTCCCTGCCACCACCTCCTTGCCATCATCTCTTTGCCATCATCTCCCTGCCACCATCATCTCCCTGCCACCATCATCTCCCTGCTACCATCTCCTTGCCACCATCTCCCTGCTACCACCTCCTTGTCACCATCCCCTTTTTACCATCTCCCTGCCACCATCATCTCCCTGCTACCATCATCTCCCTGTCACCATCATCTCCCTGCCACCACCATCTCCCTGCCACCATCTCATCTCCTGTCTCGATGGCAAGGGACAACCTCACACACACATCTCCTGGACTCCCTGGGACCCACGGTGACCCCCGACACCCCCTCCTCATTTCCAAACCAGGACTGAGACTGAGCAACCGCAGAGGTGGTTCCTCAGCCACGGAGGAGCAGGATCCAACCCCCCAGCCCATCTCCCAGGCACCAGGAGCTGGTGCTGGGTGCAGATCTGGTGACCTCCCTCCAAATAAAAGGAGGGTGGGATTGGGGCAGTAAATCCCATCCTGGTGCACATCAGCCTGGCAGTAAATCGGAATCCTCTCCGTGCCCTCTTTATTATCACATTCACAGCATGAAGTTATGAGCTTCTTCACAGCTCCTGCTATAAAAATGTGATGGATGGCAGGGGAACCTCAGGGAGTTAATCTATTCTCCCATTAAATTTTACTTTAATTGGTCTTTGAGTCAATCAGAAACTCACTAGACAGTGAATTAAGAAAAGAAAAAGGGGGAAAAAAAGCATGAAACAGGGTGGGGGGAGTAAAAGGAGGTGCCTTTTTGCCATTACTATATTATAATGCTGGGTGAGCCTTCTAGAGAAAGGCAAGAGGCTGGAAGGCCACGCAGAGAGAGTTCTGTGCAGGTCGAGGTATCGCTGCAGAGCAGGAGAGAGAGTCAAGGAACGCCACAAAAAAAGCCCCCAAACCATCTCAAACCTCAGAAAACAAGAGAGGCAGCAAGGAAATCAGCAAGAGCACAGCAGCAGCAGCGAGCTGGCCCCACGCCGGGGAGGAGAGAGGGAGGATGGAGCCAGCAGCAGCAGCAGCAGCAGGCTGGGGAACGGGGCAGCATTCCTGGTTTCTTGGCTCCAGGGCAGCCAAGCCCAGCGACACCCGGAGCAGCTCGGGCATGGATTCGCCTTGGCACAGCCAGGAGCAAAGCTTTTGGAGCAGGGAGGTGGGTTTGGTGATTGTGGGTGGCATGAAAACCTCGAGCGGGCTCCAGATAAAGGTGTTCCGGGTCCATCAACGGCCTCTTCCCATCTGATGAGAAGTGGATCAGCTCGCTGAACAAAAATTAACCCCACGGCAGCAAGAATCAAACCAGAGGGAACTAAAAGAGGAAAAAAAAGGCAGCGTGCCAGGGCTGACAGCTGAAGTTTATGCCCTGGAAGAGATGATCACAAGGTTCTCCAGGAGCGAGCCCTGGGGACAGGCATTGTCTCTGTGAACAGTGGACTTCAGGGAAAAGCTGAGGTTTGAAGGATGCCCTCAGGCTGCACTGCTGAGAATGTGTATATGCATCTAGGCAGAGGTGTAGATACGTGTGCATACACACCTACATCTACAGGCAGGGCAGCACGTGCAGGGGGTTAGCACCCTGCCCTGCCTGCGGGACCCCCCTGCACCCAGTGAGAGCCAAACGACTGAGAAACACCTTGACCTGGGCTGGTGGGAGGTACTGAAACCAGTAACTCGGGCAGGGAGGAACCAGTTCCAGGTGTGGAGCAGCCTGAAGCAGATGTGATGTTCATCCAGGGGCAGAGCTGGACCCACGGAGATGGTCAGTACCTGTGCTGGAGTCAAATGCTCCAGGCTGTGTGAGCCTGGGGGGTCTGTGAGGGGTGCAGCACCCCCAGACCCTGACCTTGGGGGGGTAGAAGCTCTAAAAGCTCCCTGACCAACCTCAGCAAGGACACGGTGAGCTGGGAGCTCAGAGATCCCCCCTGCAGGAACCATCACTGTGGAATTTCATCACGAGCACTGCAAATGCTGCCTTGGAAGCCCTGTGCTCCTGGGCTCCTGTGAATACCCAAGGCACAGCTTCGTTCATCCTTGCAGAGGAAAGAAAAGCTTTAAAACACAAGGGAAGAGGACACAGCAAAGCCAGAGCTTGCATGGATCACCCTTGGGAATTCCAGGCAGCGTCGTCTCGACCTGGAGGGCAGCAAGGGGTGAGCAGAGCACCAGGGTGCACACAGGACTCCACCTCCTGAACCCACCTCCCGGGCAGCACACGCTCTGGAAGTCAGAAAGTCATCAGCTTTCGTTTCATACGATGAGGAAGAGGAAGGGTAAGAGCGGGGGGAAGGCTCCCTTGGGCTTTGGCAATGCCTCGAGCTGACACTTTTGCCTCAGGCTCCTGGCACAGGGAAGGAACAGCCCCATCCAGGCTGGGTTTTTGCCTTCCCACAGCTTTCTAAAAGGAAAACCGAGCGATGCCTTTGGGCCATGCCCCCCCAACCGAGCGATGCCTTTGGGCCTGGCCCCCCCAAAACACACCTGCACCCTCCCAAGAGGCTGGAGAGCACCCCGGGCTCCCTGTGCAGGGTCTGTGCCTGACCCTGGGATGAACTCGGCAGCGATGGGTCCCCTGGGAGCGCCCCGGTGGGCGGCAAGAGGGGCAGAGAGGGACGGAGGAGGCAGGAGTGGGGCTGGCTAATTAGGAAAATTAGATCTTTTAAGCAGCAGACTTGAGGCTCAATCTGGACTGACAGCTCATGAAGAGATCATCTGAGGCCCTTAATGGGCGAACACGGGTTCAGCGGCCGGGTGCAATTAAACCACAGGCGTTGGGCTGACGTGGGAGGGGGCCAAGCCCAGATGTGCTGGAGGGGGTTTTAGGGACCACCCTGCATCCCACCGGCAGGAAAAGGGGGCAAAAGCATCACACACACTCACTCCACCACCTCCTGTACCAGTTGAGACTCTGCTTCTGCTGGGCTGACGTGCCCGTGGCCATGGGACTCTGGCCCCATGCAAGCGTTTAGTTCTTCTAACAACCCACCACCTCTTTGTCACCTTCGCTTTGTACTTCACACAGCTTACAAGAAATCAGCCAGCAGAGCCAAGAGCAGAACTCAGAAGCTCTTGGGTCCCTGTTCCAGGTTCTCTGGGATGTCTCAGCAAAGGCACAGTTTGCCATCAGGATAAACCCTAGTGCCAAACATCCATCGCTGGGGACCCAGTGAGGAGAAAGACACCAGGGCTATGAGAATGTGAATCACAGCAGTGCTCAGCTGCTGCTGGTCACCTTCCATGCCACAGCAGGGATGTCCCAGGGCACTGTGGTCGTGCCTGAACTGTCCTTACACGCAGTGATGGCCTCTGTCCCTTCCACTGAGTGTACCAAGGAGCCCAAAGTGCTCCCTGCGCAGAGCCAAAGGGGTCAACATGCACCACACCCCATCCTGAGCAAGAACAGGATCTGCCCTGCCCAGAGCAACCACTCTCTTCTCCACATTCCCCACCTCTTAGGAAAAAATCAGAGGTCCAGGGAGAGAATAAAACCCAGTGTCCACCTTCCCCATCACCAACCACCCTCCAGGCTCGGCCGGAGGGGCTGGAGCCGCGTCCGCCAGCGCCGGAGCGTTCGGGAGGGTGTAATTCTGCTGGAGGAGAATGGACTTCTGAGCACATGGACCTAAACTGCAGAGAAACAGAGCCCTAAATCTCTGCCTGTAGATTTACGGCCTCCATTCTCTTTCTTTACTGCAAATACAATCCGGCAGTAATGGTCTAACACAGGAACACCATCACCAACCGGCTGATGGCTCACATAAAAGCAATGTCAACCAAAAACTATGAGTTTATAAAAGGGAACAAACCCTCAACAGTGACAAGAACATGAAACCCATTAACAATTTAAACACTCTCCATTTTTTATTCCCCACCTTGAAGCTATTACGGCTGATAGAAGGCTTCACAGCTGAGTTAACCACTTCAAGGGAGGGCTCCGCTCGCACGCGGCAAAGAGCTCGCCGAGGCCGTGGGGTGGGAGGTGACGTGGTTGAAAACCAGCCAGGGCTCTGCTCCTGCATGATGCTCAACTGCCCTCCCCTCCCAGGACCTGCTCAGCACCCGGTAGGATTCATCCACTTGCAATTTCCAAGGCTTTTGAAAGCTGCCTCGTAACCCCAAGACACCAAAAGATTATTGCTATGGTTACTGGAGGAAAAAAACCCATTGCAGGTGTGTTATAATTGTTTTTCCTGGAGATTTTCTTGCTGTTCTGGGTCTCTTTTGGCACCTTGTCATACAATGGAACAAATATTTGTGGAAGCTGTTGAGTCCTAGGGCTGAGCACAGAGCCAATGCAGGGGAGAAGGGAGAGATCCCCCACCCATGGGAACCCACACGGCTTCTCCTCAGCAAGATTTGGCAGAAAATCCAGGCCAGCCCCAAATATTTGGGGTGCCATTTAAAATCAGACCCAATTCAGCACCCAAGTGCTAAATGCCCCTGCATGGAGGCTCAGTGCCCAGCTCCCAGCTCTCCACTCACCCTGAAAACACCATTTTATCTCTCCAACTATCAATTTTCTCCAGCTGCAAAACAGGGATAACACCAGTTAACCTCTACTGCAGAGTGCAGGATAATCTTCCACATCAGGTGCTCTGTCCTAGCAGGAAAATGAGTGCAATTTTTCCCTATTATTAGAGGACCTAAGATGGGGCTGATCCTCACCCAGCTTGAGTTAGACTCTTGCAGGAGCTGCCCCAGGAGCAGGAGCAGCTTCGACTCTTGCAGATCTAGGTTCAAGGAGCTGTGTGCTGGGGGGATCTCATTGATCAGTGAGGAGATCATTGATCATGGATCAAACCAGGTGATTGGGAAAGACAGAGTGGAGGAGAAGCTCACTGGGGAGATGCTCCCACACAAACACCCTCAGAGCCACTTTTCCAAGGTTGGTTCCATCCCCGTGACCGATGCACACCCTGAATTCGGCAGCGGGTCCCTGTGGCATCATCACCCCCTCCCTTCCTTCCTGCCTGCCTTGGCCTGGGGGCAAACACCAGGGCAAGCAGCAGGATCACTGGGAACAGCTTGAAATCATCTCCTCGTCCCCAAATGGAAGGAAGTGGCACTAGAGGCTCCTGCCATAAAGCTGGTCCCATCCTATTGAAACGCCGGCAGATGGGGCCATAAACGTTTCCTCCTCCCCTCACTAGCAGCCACAGAGGCTTCAGATTCATCTTTATCTTTATCTTGCTGTCAGGTTGTAAATGCCTCTCGCTCCATCTCTGGCAGCTGGGACGCACCAGCCCAGCTCCCTTCTGCCTGAGCTTCATCCTCCCCAACAGCAGAGGGGGAAAGGAGAGGGGAAGGGTGGAAAGAAATGGGTTCTGCAAGCAAAAGGGAGAGGAACCCTCATCTGCCTCCTCCGTGGCTTTAGCAAGTCCCTCCATGAGCTGTCCACGGGGTGGAAGCAGGACCAGGAGGACCTGCCAGCAGCTCTGATGGGGCCAAAATAAGTCTGGGTACCCCCTCATTGGCATCCCTCAATGAGAGGTGACGTGGCAAGGATTAATGCCCCCCCTTGTTTACCTGCTCTGGTATGGGTTAGGTATTTACAGGAACAGCACGAACATCTGCAGCTTCATTAGGCAAGATAAAAGTTAAGGACTATAAACCTTTATGCTTCAAGTCATAAAGCAGGAAGGGTCAGAAGGGAATTTCTAAATAGAAGCAAGTTATTCCATCACCATCCATTAGGGGCTTTTCTGGTGGCTCTCCACAGCAGCTGGTGGTGGTCACTCGCAGCCAGTGGCTACTGGATGAGGTGGACCATGAGTCTGACGTGAGCTGGCCCACCCCACGTTTCCATGGTCTCTGTTTGGCATCACAATGACACATGAAGACCTCATGGAAGATCTGAGTTTGCTGAATTATTGGGTGTAGAAACAGAAAGAGGTGGCTTTGGATCAAGACCTGACACTCCACAGGGCAGGAGTGATGCAAGGCCAGGTTGGATGAGGTCTTGAGCAACCTGGTCGAGTTGAGAGGTGTTGGATTGGATGATCTCCAGGGTCCCTTCCAACCTTAGCCAGCCTGTGAGTCTATGATTCCTGGGGCTGATGCTTTCTAGCCCTTATTAAGCACCACAAAACCTGGAGTCTGAATTCCAGAGCTTAACTCCCTGCTTTATAGATGCCACACACTCCTTCTCCACCCCAGCCTGCTGCCAGATCCACCTTCTTATGGCACCCAAGCCCTCAGACCCCAAACCTGCAGAGCCATCCTTCCACACACCCCGGGTCAGAGCGGGGAGAGACTCAGCCAGGGTCAAACACCAAACTGCAGCTGACTCGGGGGTGGGGGCCAGAAACCCCTCCCCTAAACGTGGCACTTCCACAGCCAGCAGCAAAATAAACAGGGAAGGAAGCCTGGGAGGCACCTGGATATGTTCAACCTCCACCATCCCACGAGCAGGAGAAGTCTCCTGACAAGACGACGGCGCTTTGGACCCCTGTGATGTTGGTAGCAAGGAAAGGATCCTCTCCAACCAAGCTGCAAGGGGATGGGAGACACCCTTCAAAGGAGAAATTCTGGGTGAAGTAGTTAAAAACTCCCTCACTAATAATAACAGCGACAGGCTGACATTAATTAGGACAAGTGGCCTCTTGTTCAAACAGTTTACTAAACGTTGCTCCCTCCTGCCCGGGGAATGGATGCTCTGGATTTGTTTTATTACACCAGACCTTGACCTTTGGTTTGATGAACAGTGTTTTTGGAGGTATCCGGGCTAAAAGGGTGAAAGTTTTGTAGGAGGAAAGGAGCTGACAGCCCTTGTCTGCTGGAGCCCTGAGGCAGGATGCTCCAGCCCTGCCTCTTGGCTCCTGCCCCAGAGGCTGCTTGGCCGTGGGGATGTTGAGCCTCCCTGAGTCCTGGTGAGAGCAGAGCTGCCACCTCAGCCACTTGTGCAAGGATAAAATGAGTTTTAGGGACTGACTGTGTCTCACAAGAGGATGAGGCATTTTAAGGCCCTTTCTATTTGTCATCAGATGTGCCTCAGCTCCCCTCTGGTTTGGGAAGTTGCAGGAGATGCTCCAGGAGCTCCTCCAGACAGCTCCTGCTGGGGAGCTCCTGCTTCTCCTTTGGTCCATCAACACACAAAGGGGTTTTCTGCTGACATCTCCCACACTGACTCTCTTCAGCAGTGGGGTCTGCTGCAAAAATGACAGATTTTTTTACACCCAGCCATTTTTTCTCTATATTTTACACAAAGCCATAAAGCTGACGTGTGCCTCCAGTGCCTGGAAAGGTTCCCCGCGGGGTGGGGGGTCAGCCTTGCACCAGGACTGCTCAGACAAGATGGGGATCATTAAATAAAGACCTTTTTCTGAGGTCTGAGGAGCTCAGCTCAGTTTTTCCCATCACGAGCTGCACGCACGACGAGCACAAAACTCTCTCTGCCTGGGAAGGTTGGAGGACTTGTCCTTCAGAATGTCTGATAAAGATGTTTTTTAAAGAAAAGAGTGTAAACACGGAGGAATTTGTTTTTATCTTTTTAATTGTGGGAGCCTGCTCTGCGTTTGTGTTTCCCAGGATTAACAGCTAGAGCAGGAGCTCTCTGTTTTCTAAGTCTTCTAATTCTCCTAAACATCCACTACCCTGAAAGGACTCCACAGAATCCCATAAAACATTATTTATCTGTGTGCGTTAGCTGCACGATACTGTAATTTCCAGAATAAATGCTGGGTGTAAATTGTTGTTTATGTTGGAGTCTGACTGTCTTTACGAGAAACCAAGTGAAAACTGAATCTTCACAGCTTTATTTCTTCCGCTGAAACCTCTTCTGCAGGAGGAGAAATGCCTGGTGGAGAGCCTTAATGGATGGCTGTAAAGATTGTTGGGTTAAAACAAAGTGCAGGGAATCACCTTCATCCCTCCCCCTCCTTTTTTTTTTTACTGCCAAATCCTCAGCTGGTGGAAATTGGTGTAGCTCCAGTGACTTTGGTTCATCTGGCCCACGAGTGTCGTTTAAATCAAGCTAAATTAAAGTGAAAGCAGCTCCACTCACACGGTTCTAATTAAAGGCCCATCAATGTTTCTGTCACAAAGCCTGGCTGCTTCAAAACATCTCCACGCTGGTGTCCAGCCCCACGTCACGGGCACAGGGACCTGAGGATCTCCTGAGTGTCTGCACCCCATCCCTGCAAGGGCTCTGAGGATGCTCTAAGGTCCCCCCACCTCCGAACTGGGCTCCACAAAGGAGTCTCCTTGTGGAGAAGCATCTTTGGAAGAGTCTGATCAGGGTCCAGGAAGGGTTTTGGTGCAGGATCTGTCCTCTCTGCTCCTCCAGAGCCAGTCCTGTGCTGCCTAAAGCCTGAGCTCACCCCATTTGACTCTTGATACCCATGTGAGATGTCTCCATCAGCAAAAAAAATGCCACCTCCTCTTTGCCAGATGCAAACCTCTCCCTGGGGACACTTTGCTCTGCCCCAAGGTCTCAGGGTCTTCAGCCAGGCTCCTGAAGTGAGGGAGAAGGTAAAGCCCAACATCTTCCACACCACTAGCCCCTGGCAGGTCCTTTCCATGAGAACATCAAGCCTCTGTTCATCCTTTCTCTGCTTTTTGAAGGAGCCCCAGGAGGGACACGAGCCCCCCACCATCCCAACCCCTCAGGTCCTGCTGGAACAACTGTCACTGCTCCACCACGAGCAGCAGAAGATCAAAGTTCAGGGAAACTTTTGATGAAGTGCTCTGGCAGACCCATCATCGGGAAGCAAGAAAGGTCAGAGAGTGGAAAAAATAATAAGAAAATATAACTGCTTTCTTATGAGGAAAATATTATGAGTTCTTCCCCTTTTTCAGCTTTTATGGAAGGAGATTCTGCCAGTTCCCTCAGAAAAAAAGAAGAAAAAGTAGTTTTAAAATGAGATTATGCACCTTCAGGGTGCCATTAGGAAGTTTTACTGTACTGAGATGACATGAAAGCTCTGGAATTAATATCCCTGAGATGCTTCAAACCTGCAATAGCAATTATTGTACTACGTGTCCCTGGATAAATAATAGGGCCATTCAGCTAATTAGCTTCAATGATTTCAACTCCCTGTAAATTCTCTCTCACTCGCTATAAAAATAACACCAGGCAAACTTTTGGTAACAGAAACTTCTTTCAGGGAGAAAAAGCTAAAAAAAAAAACC
>NW_008622677.1:0-3426 GCF_000691845.1 Merops nubicus | reverse complement strand
GAGAGGAGGTCAGCCGGGATGCTGGCGCAGGAGCCCCCAGCGCTCCTGTCCCTGCGGTCAGCCGGGCGTCAGCACAAAATTTCTGGACTTTCCACAGCACCTGCTCCTCTCATCCAGAAACTCAGCCGCAGGAGCACGCGGGCAGTAACGCCTCGATAGAGGGGGGAAATGGGCCTGTTTGCTCTGGCTAACCTGCAGAGCACCTTCTGCGGGCTGGCAGGAAAGCACTGACACCAGAGAAACCCCACAAACACATTCAGGTGAAACCAGGGCTGCTGAGGAAGCAAACACTCTCTTGAAGCATCACGCTGCTGCCCTCCAGCCTGACAGAGAGTAAACCCGGGGATTACCTGGGCAGGCAGCGCCCACAGCTCTGTCATTGCCCACGCCAGGACACCGGGCCGTGGAGTGATTTCACTGGACGTGTTGCAGCTGTAAAGAAGCTGGAGCTGGGGGAAACTGGCTCCTTGGGAACAACCGGCATAGAAAAGTCTTGGGGTCGGGCGGCTCTGTACCAGGTGGCCAGGAAAGAGAAAGCTGCAAAGCTCCTGTCTCAATTCCTGAACGTTTAGGATTTCCCCAGGATTCATTTCCAGCCCCACTCCCTCTGGAGACGTGTCCCTGCTGCCCGGAAGGCTCAGGCAGGGGCGGTGTGGCCATGCACAGTCCCCACACCGCGGGGCAGCGTGTGATGCCTGCTCCATAGCACAGCCCGACCAGAGAGGGGTGCAAGGGGGGTTGCTCTGTTGAGCCAAGCAAGGCACTGCAGGCAGAGACAGGCACTAGAAAGTCCTAAAAGACTGGAGCTGCCTCCAAAGCTGTGCCAGGAGGAAGTGGTTGCTGTCCAGAAACTCAGGAACAATAACAAGACAACACCCTGGGCGAGAGCAGGAAATACCCTCATACTTGTCTGGTTAGTAAATGGATGCGTTTGCCCGCAGAACCGCTCGCCCTGAAGCTCCTTTCAGCATGGGGGGTGACTTTCCCCATGGAGGCACCCAGGAGCTCTAGGATGGGGGTCAGGCAGGTGCTGTGTGGGTTCCTGTGCCCCACACGGGGATCTCAGGGCCCAGCTCTGCTGTGGCAGGGACAGCTCTGTCAGTAGCTGCCCGGTGCACCCCACCAGGAGACAAAACACGAGTGTCAGGTGAAATGAGAGGTTTGTCTCCCCTCCTGGAGCTCCCTGGCAGCCCAGCCACAGCGCTGAGCACAACCACACTCTTGACAGGCTCACAGCTGTCACCCTTCCCAGGAAAACCACTTTCCCCAGCACGCCACCTGCAGTGCCACACTTTGTCACCCTGTCACTTCCCTGGTGTCTGGCACCTCTAGGACAAGACTGGTGCTTGCTGCAGGGGCAGCCAGTGCTGACCCCACACCCTGTGCCCACCCAGCTGGGGTTTTGGGACCCCCTTTGTGGGCCCAACACAGCCATGACCTGTGTACCCACAGTGCTGGGCTCCGACTTGTTTTAAATTCCATCTCTGTGACTGTTTCTGAGCTCTGAATCACGTTGTTTTCCACATCCAGCCCGCTCAGTGCAGTCATTTGCATTTTGGGTTGGTTCTTCACGTTCCTTCCCCTTTCTGAGACGTTACACAGGAGGCAGAGCAGCAGCTGCTGGGTGCCACGGGAAGAGGCACGTACATCCTGGGGGATCAGGTGGGTATTTCTGTATGGTCTTGCTTAGAGCAGACCTTGGCAGCTGTAAGGTACCTGCAGGGGCTGTGAGCAGTCAGCTGGTGCTTGCAGAGGGCTGTAAATTGCCCCCCTGGGGCTGCCATGAGCCCTGCCTGTGGGAAAGGGCCCAAGGTTGGGGTGCAGGGGAGCCTGGCCCTGGCTGCCCTTGATTTTCAGGGTACCTTCTCTTTTCTATTGCTCCCCTTGTAGAAATCAGAGTGAAAGGGTTAAGGGAAGTGAGCTCAACTGGAGCTCAAATCTGACTTTGAAGGTTGAAGAGGTTTCTCCACAAAGGTGCAGTTACATCAGCAACTCATTGTCCATCAAAAGCACTTGCAGCCTCTGGGACACGCCTCACTTCCCTCCTGCACAAAGCTGAAGCCAGTGCACCCTTTCCAGCATTTCTTCCATTTTCTGTTGCCCTTCCATGCGAGGTCCCAGGGTGCAAACCACTGCCCTGCAGGTCTCCCAGATACCACCTGCCCTGCGTTCACCTCCTACAGTCCATCCCAGAGTCACAGGCAGGAGGAGAGAGGCCACTCCGGGGTCACTGCAGGTATTCAGGGTGACCCCCTGGCCTGAAGGACACCGAGAGCCCAAGGGAAACGCTGCCACCACGTGCAGAGGTTTCATGCCTCTCCCCTTACCTTCCACTGCTCCAGGCTCCAGCAGTTTTGGTAAAAAATAATAAAAAAAGGGCTCCAGGTGGTGCCCTCCTGCACTGCCATTTGTAACCACCACCCGTGCAGTCCTGACGAGAGCAGCTCCACTGCACCCCACTCCTGCAGGAGCCCAGGCAGGACAGCTGGGGTAGAGATGCATTTTAGCTTCAGTTTCCTCTTTCCTCCCCCTTTAGAAAGAAGAAACAAAAGCCCAGAGGTGTGTTATATTAATTTATTTGGGACACACCAAAAAAGGAAAGTCAACAACTGTTAACGTACAAAAGTACAGAATCCTGGGACAAGATTTACTGTCCTGATTAAAAAGGCACCATGGTCCCAAAGAAAAGTAATCAAGATACATCGTTTAGAAACTTCCCCCCCCTGTTGCAGCAGAAACAGAGCCAGGCTTTGGCTCCATCCACAGTCAAACCCAGTTAAAAAAAAACAAACACGATTTAAATGCGGTCAACACTGCTCAGCCTGTACAGGATGTCACGAAACCAATCACAGCCTAGAAGATGGTCGGACTTTTTTTGACTTTTTTTTTTTCTTTTTTAAAACAGCAAAGGTGACAAACCACTACGTGTGTAACTGAGGAAGACAGCAGACTTCTGACACATCTTCAGCTCGACTTTCTGTGAGACACATCGGTCCAGCTGAAACGGGGCAGGCTGAGCGCGGGGCGTCCGGATGAAATGTCGTTCCCTGTGGCGTACAGGAAGTCAGATCTGACAACCCGAAATTCCCTGAAAATCATAAAGCACTACACAGCCGTGCTCCTCACCGGAGTCAACCCCGCTGGATTTGCTTTACGCGCGAGCGTTGGTGCTGTCAGCTAGACTGGTAACATAAAGGGGGGGGTTACAGCAGTTATTAAAAACACCCTACTTCGGCGAGGTCCGAGCTTGGCTATATTCCCTGCTGAAACAGAGCTGCTGGTGTAAAAGCCCAGTGAGAGGTTCAAGTCCAGCACCTCAGGGCTGGAAGGCAAATGGTTGAAACGTGACAGTCGGCGGGGGGAAGCGAGTGAAGCGCGTCAGGAGGAGGAGGAGGAGAGCGGCTGCGGGCTCCCCGGCGGCTGGGG
>NW_008622676.1:71619-85990 GCF_000691845.1 Merops nubicus | reverse complement strand
GTGATGATAAGCAGTGGTGTGAGCGGGTGAGGTTAAGTGGTGCTCTTCCAATTTTACGAGACCTGGGTCGGTGTGGGGGGTCCGTGTGCCTGTGCGTAAAAATAATAATAACGCAGAAACATCCCTGTGTAGATTGGAACCTTTATTTGGAAAATAATAGCTGATACTGGCCCTTCTCTAGCACCTTCTATAGCCTTTGTTTATCTGTTACTTTCCAGCTTAATATGCAGTGCTGGTGTTGGAATGTAGCAGCACTTCTGCTGGGCTATAAACCTTCTCATCTGACCCAGCGTGGACATGCTTGCTCTTGCATTTAATCTTCATTTAAATTAACGTGTATGTTTGTTAGAGAATAGCAGGAAGCTAAATAGCGTTGCTGTTTTTCTTCTGTAGTTACGGGAGCCTGTCTTCATGTATTACATGTGCTACATATACTAGTACATTTCCATTCATTTTACATGTACCATCCACATGTCAGGGTTGGCTTTTTTTTTTTGACTTGGTTTAACTGCAGGAGCTGTAGTAGAGTTCTCAGGTGAGTCCTCTAGTGGAGAAATAGAGCAACAGGGAAGGAATTCTGGTGACTGCCGCACCACCTTACAGAGCAGTGTTTGTTCTGACAAAAGATGCTGCTTTTGGACTTGGATTGTCAACATGTGATTTAAAAAAAAAAAAAAAATATTTTTTCCACACCCCTCCCCACCAGTGTATAAACCCTAGGTAAGGTGATGAGATGCTTTTTGTATACGTGCTGTATACTGTGGGAGATGCATGATGCTCTGGGTGCAGAGCAGAACAGAAAGCACGGCAGATCTGACATAATACTGAGGCAGAAATTGACTACTCCGAATGGATGCCATGGAGTGCTGTCTGGTGGAAAGGATTTTTGGTTCCTAGGATCTGACCACAGACATGCAGGGATAAGCTTTTAGCTGTAAGATGCTTCTAATGAGCATCAATACACGAAGTATTTAACATCTGCAACCTTCTCTTTGAAGCTTGACTCTAGTATATTCTTTGCTGATAGATGTATATTAGTGTTTTCTTAGCTCTAATTATGTTAAAACACTTAAGTTTTGGTTCAGGTGTACTGCTGTTTTTAACCTGCCCTTGTTGTAACTCTTAAAATTTAGAGAGTATCTTTAGATGATGTTTTGGGTTTTTTTTTTGTTGCTGTTGACAGTACACCACATCTAGGTGCTTTTTTGTGTTCCAGTATCTTGCTACTGCTGTCTTTCTTGTGTAATGAGAACACTTGGAAAAAAATACCTGTAGTGGTTATATGATACATGGTGCTGCTGAATGCTGGCGCGGGGGTTGCTCCAGTGACCCCTACAGCAGTGTGTAATCTCAGCTGCAATGCAAATTTAGGTTAGTCAGGACATGGAGACCTGAATGTGGGGCTAATCATCTGAAATTACAGATTGGCTACATAATTCCTACCTGTAGAAGCTGGAGAGCTCTGATACAGTCCCGAATAAATTATGTTGCTTCTTAACACTCGTGCTTCCTAGTGAAGCTGCCCTGGGCAGGCGTTCACTGTCCTGATGGGCCAGTCCCTCTCTGTGCTACCTGTGCACTCCAGTGCCACATTTACTTTGAGGCTTCAGCAAGTGCTGACTCTTCTCTTGGTGTCTGTGGTGTCCTTCCTTATCTCTGAGAACTCTCCTGCCTTGCCAAAAAAAAAAAAAGCCTTTTTTGTGCTTTAGGGCTGTCCTTAACTCCCACGAGCTCCCTGGCAGTTTGTCCACAAACTTTAGACTCTCACAACTCTCTTCAGAACAAATTTTGTGATTTGGTGGGGTTTCCCTTCCTGCCCCCCATTATTTTTAATATTTACGTTGGTGTTTTAATAGATCTAGGCAGAATAAATCCCTCAAATTTCTGTTGCTTCCTACCACTGTGTCAAGTTGGGGATCCCTCCTCATTCTTCTCTTGCATGTGGCTTCTGTTGTGAACCGTGGAGTCCGTTGTGCAGCTGGTCTCCTCCCTGCCCAGCTAGCCCTGATGTGGTGGCCGGGTGAGTGTGACCCCCTCAGTCCTGCCTGATGCGCCCATATCCCCTTGCTTCTTGGCAGACTTCCTCAGAGACTCTTCATCTTTCTTTTTGTGTCTTTAAAAAATGCAACACTAAAGAGTTTGGAGTAGAGGGACAAGGGGGAAAGCTTTCAGTTTCAAACTTTGTCACCAGTTGTCTGCACATACTTGTCACTAAAGATCTGTGACTTTATTCTGAAGTCAAAGCTGAGGAGCCATTCTCTTAGCCTGTTTTGCAGGTAGTGTAGGATCAGTGAGTTGAATTGCACTAGAAATACAATGTATCTGTAAATTGCTTGTGGACTGGGTTCTTCATCAGCAGAAGCCCCGTCAGCGACTCTTGGAAAAACAATAAAAAAAAAAAAAAACCTAAAAACACCTCCCAAAATAAATTATACCCCCTGCTTCTCTGTGGTATCACTGTATTTGAAGAGTGGCTGCAGTGAGAGACTTGTTACTTGATCTGTGAGTATATGGGGGAGATGCATTGGGAGAAGAAAGGTATGAGGCCAGTGAAGTGACTGGAAAGTTAGGATGAAAATAGTAAGTTTTGTCTGTGAGTGGCTTTCTATGCTCCAACATGCAAATAACAAATAGTACAGCAGGCTTGGGGTGTTTGGTGGCAGACTTGCCACCAGTAGTATACGGATGTATGTGAACATCACCTGGACTACCCTCGAGAGCCCAAGTAAGGGACTACAGTTGTGGTGAAGGCAGAGGTGTAAAACGAAGACACAGCTGTTCATGCTCTAACCTTTACTATTCATAGCAAAAGATGAATTTCTAATTATTTCTACCTTTCTCCCAGGAGAGTCATCTTTGTCTTTTCAGCAGCGGAGATCATGGCAGTGCAGGACCTTCCGCAGGAAAGGGCAGCGACCTGCTAGTGAATTAGCAAGAGGGCTCTTCAGGGAAGTTTCCTATTCATACCCCATACCCTTCTTGTCCTGTTGAAACCCTCTTGAGAGCCCTGGGGAAGGAAATTGGCGGGGGGGGGGGAAGGGGAAGGAAGAGCTGGAAATGGCTTCCTGTTGCTCTGATACTGTTTTGCAGAGTGACCACAGGGCGGCAATGCGAGACACCTTCCAAGGAAAATTGGCAGCCTGGGGAGCCTAGGACAAAGAGAGGAGGTGGTGGTATTACCATGCTGCTCTTGCTGCGGCTCCACTCTTGTGAGCTGGGACGTCCCTCTTCAACAAAACAACTTTGTAACTGGAACTGAAGTGAATGGACAGTCTGAAAATACAATCTATTAGAGTATCTAATGGAAAATGAAGAAGTATATAAATTTTTTTTTTTTAGCAGGATACTCCTCTGCCCTGCTTCACCTGTAACAAAGGACAAATACATAGGGTGTGTTGTAGTCTAAGACCTTTAACTCGTTTCAGCAAATACCTGGACTATGGGACCCGTTCACACACCTCTCTAATACTACAGTGAATGTGGGCTCTCAGTTTGACTGGCATGTTCACACAGCGTAACTTGTCTTCAGCATCTTGTTTGTTGCCTTTTGAGGGGGTTGTCAGTTTCAGAAATTCCCTACCTGCTGTGAAGATGGTTGGCTATTTTAGGAAAGCCAAAGTAATGGGCAGTGGTATTGCTTGACATCTTGACTATTACATTTAATTGCTGTGTAGGCAGCTGCAGCAATTGGGCTTTTGATATCCTAGTTGCTAGGAAGAAGGTGGGGTAGGGGAGAATGAAGAGGGCAGTGAGCATGCAGACATTGGATTTATTTTCTTTTCTTTCTGGTGAATCTACCTGTTTTTACGCTTGAATTTACATCTTCCCTGCCCTTCTCCCCTACTTAGCATGTTAAAGTTACACAATTTTCTTGTATTTCCTTTGACTTTTCTAGTACGCTGAAACAGGCTACTCTTCACAGTGTTACACTTGGCAGGGAAGGACCCTTGTGTTGGGGGTGGTGCTGGAAAGAAGACCAAAGAGTTGGAACTAAAAGGCAAGATTGTAAAACTACAAGGAGTCAGCTTTTTGTTTTCTGACTTAAGCATTTCTATAAGAATAACTGGATTTTGAAGCATATGATACAAGCAGCATTTGAGAATGATAGCGTCTTGGCTGACACTTGCCACTTCTCAGTCCGAAGACTTGAGAGTGGTCCTCTTCTGAGTTTCTGACAAGTGTGGGATACGTGCCTGGCTTGAGTATGGGGGGAGGTAGAGGATTATTCTCACTACAAAATAGCTTAAGCCTTTTTATAGCAGATAATTGTTAGCTAGGTGAATTTGGAAAAATTGTCCAAAGTGATGATTAAGTTGATGGCAAGAGTACAGGACTTGAAAGTCTCTTGGTTTATACAGGGTACTGCAGGGTATGGAGAGATGTGCTCCAGTGAGTGTGTGTAATGGGATGCCCTGGCTAACTCTGCCACTCTTGTTCCCTAAGCTGTAGGGCTGCAAGCCAGAGCACTAGGCAGGACTGTGGACAGCCCCTTGTGTCCACACTGGAACTAGCAGACTTCAGTGGGATTTGGCTAGCTCGTCTGAAGGAATGACAACCTAACCTTTAAGATGTGACTGCTCTTTGTCCCCACTACCAATTTAGCAATGTGCTTCTTTCTCTTGGCTGTCTATCTCTCCTCATTTGTTCACTGTGTGCATGTCTGTGTGTGGATGCATGCGGTACATGAATAGGGACGTGCTTGTAAACTTCATTGTGAGAGGAGATTGTCTGTCCTTTAACTCTTGAAGAAGGAGAGAGAACCGTCTGTGATAAGATAGTATTATTGCTCTCCATTATTGTAAAAACCCTCAAAAGTTACTGACTTTTAAAGATGTCAATTATATCACTTGAATTAATCTAACCGTTTATTCTAAGTATGAATGTGTGTATATGTTTGCTTTCTTCTCATACATACCATATTTTGTAATGGTGGAAGTTCTTGATTTTTTTTTTTTTTACATACTCTTTCAGGAGCTGTTTAGTCTGATACCCTTGTTCCAGAGCCATAATGCTGGCAATTTCCACCCAAAGATTACTTTGGTTGTCGATTATTGATCAAGTAACTTGCTTTTTCTCAGACTCCAGCCAGAGCAGGCTGCTAATCCTTTCAGCCACAGCTGCCCAGACCTACTCTGCTACAAGTCTGTGGCAACTTAAGAGTTGCTTATGTGGAAGCAGTTGCTTGTAGAGCTGCACATACCAGCCTTTGTGCTGCTTATCCGAAGACAGCAGGACGCACTGGGCATTAGGTTGTTCCCGCCAAAACTGCCGGACCAGTGGTCCAGCAAGAATATCTGTGGTGTGCATTCTCTAGAAGAGCTGATAAGAAGGTGAAGGGTGGGGGGGAAGTAAAAGGGAGGACAGATAGGTAGGCAAAATATAACTAGTTATGCAGAAGTGGAACAGGAAAGATGGGAAGTAAAAATGTGGAAAGTAAGGCAAGATCTGTTTAAGCGAAGGGCCTATACTGTGGGAGCATTAGTGCTAATACTGCTGCTGGAAATGAGGCACTAAAGAAAATCATCACCCTGGTGAGGGACTGGGAGAGAAATAAGCAGATAGTGGAAAGGAAGGGTCATGAACCCTAGAAATATGATTGTGAGGAACTATGTAGGATCTATTTTTCTCCTATTTCTTACATCTTTTTTATAATCCTGATTTGTCCACTTGCAATCCAGTCCTTGTGCATCAGTTATGCAAATATCTAAGGAGTACTATTTCAAAACAAAGGAATGGGCAGAACACGGATGCAAGAGGGGAACATGTTCAGTGGAGTTGATGTGTTGGAAGCTGTTAGAAAAACTAGGGGTGTTTTGTAGCTTTTAACATCTGTAGCTACAAAGCTTGACATAGAGTAGCACTAGTTGTTTTATAAGCAAGATAACTTTTTTAAATACTTGTTTTGGTGTCTTAAAATCACAAAGAAGGAACAGAAATTGTGCAAGAGCACTCAGCAGACTAGGAGACTTAGAGGGCATTGTACTGAAATTATAGGATTATGTATACCCCTGAAACTTGTGTATTGCTTTTCAATAAAACTTGTGATGTTTTATATTCTTAGATTGCAGTCAGCCATAAGTGTGATGGGAAGTTGGGGAAGTCCTAAATAAGCATAAAGAGTCTTGGGGGTGTGTGTGTGTGTTTGTGTGGTTGGTTGGTTGGTTCCCCCCCTCCCCTTAGAAATTCTAGGAAAAAATCCTTCCTGGTATTTTGTCCAGCTGTGTGTTGTCTTGCACTACTCCTTTCTCATTCCCCAAATAACTTAAGAAGTCTGTGCTCTCCCAGACAAAATCCTCTTCAAATAGGGTGAACCAGCACTACTAGGCTAGGAGTATGCCAGTTACATCAATTAGTGCTGAGTGGTCCTAAGTACTAGCTCAGTCACATCTTTGTACCTTGCAGCTAAAGAAAACTGTTATCTTCAGTAGTGGTAGGGGTTTTAAACACCTTCTGGATGGCATGCTTCTAATAGGGTGCTAATGTTTGTGCTCTACATCCAGAAAACTTGATTATGTGGTCTCAAGTTCTCTACAGAAATCGAATACTTGCATGTTTGTGCTTTTTTTGTCCACTCTCTTGCTGTTCCTATTAGTGACTAAGTACTTCATCAGAATAATTTAGGTAAATAGTACTTGCCAGTGACAGTGAATGTTTGTGCCTCGGAACTTTCGGTTGCCACAAAATGGAATTTGAGTGTTTGGGCTCAGTGTCTCTCTGCAGCTTCCAGCTTAGTATGTCAGCTGATGTCTTGACACACTTACCCAGCAGGGAAAATGCTGCCTGATGCCAGAATCTTCTATTTTTTGCCATTTCCTTAGGAGACACCCCTTCCCACCCACATTAAGTGGTTTGCTTTCTCTCTTTGCCCTCTTTTGCTCTTTACTTAGTTACTGTTGACCACGTGCCTTCTCAGTACTCTTTCCTCTTCTGCTTCCAGTTCCTGTATAGAAGGAAGAATGTCATCTGTCTGCAGTTGCAAAGAAAAGCATGATTCCCTTGCTTGAGGCATGGAGCTGCTTATGGTGACTATTCATCTTTGAGCATCTGGTCCGCTGGTAGTAATCTTCTTGAGTTATGGCAGAGACATGAGTGATTCTGCTTATTTGCCAGGGAAGAGGGACCCTCAGCAGTGCTGAGCAGCAGCTGTACTTTCTGCTCTCTTCAGAGAACCCAGATAACATCTGTCACCTGTGCAAGCATAAGCCAGTTCTTTGGGATGACAAGGGGAAAAGGAAGTTCCTACATATTTTCTTTAAACTAATAGCTTAAGTTAAACTTAATTGATGGACTGGTCTTTTTTAAGACCTGAGTAATAGTCTTTCATTATGGTATGTCTTTATTTTAACAAATAAAAAAGGAAATTTGTGTCTTTTCTTCTCTTCCTGGCTTAACCTCCCCCTTTCCCCTGAGGTGTTTGGAGTTTTTGGAAGAGCAGTAGAAGCAAATAAATCCACTATTCCTGACAGAGTGCTGGGGACTGACCCATGTGTAAAGAAACCATCCAAATGTGAATGCCAGAGGCAGTGGCATGAAGTGGCCTGCTGAGGCACTGCTAGTGATGTAGGCTTCAGAAAATAAGCCATCGTGCTTTGTAACTCAACAGTGCTGTAGTTTCTGGTGTGTTTATGGAGTACTGAACAAGCACTGCAATAAAGCTGCATCCTCTTTCTTATGCCTTTTTTTTTTTTCACCCCTTCCTTAATTTGTGACTTGGTGGGAAACCAAAACAGATATATACACTTGGGAGGAGGGGAAGAATGGCTTAAAAACAAAGCCAGCAACTAAATTGATCTACTGCTCTAATGCTGTCAGTCACAGTGCCCTTCAGCTTCAGTTGGCCTTACAGTGTTCCAGTTCCTGCTTCTGTAGTAGTCCACAGTAGCATTATATTTCTGACTGGCAAATGCAGTGTAGCTCTTGGTTTCTTCTGCTGAACTGCATGCTGTGAGGTTACTTATTTCTCATGTCTCCTTCAGCAGTCCTTTTAGAAAAGAATCGAGAAGAATGTGTTTTGGAGCAAGCTTCTTTTTCTGATGCTGCAGTAAAGTGAAGACCAGAACTGGAGCAATTCGTGAAACCCCAGGCAAAAAAGGTGCATTACTTATGTGTTCGTAATAACTTTGAGTGACTGACTTGAACCGTGCACCTCAAATTGCACTCTTGTGGTAGTGATGACTTACAGAGTTTCCTCTGCAGCACCTGTGTTCTTCCAAGGCCAGCAGAAGTGTTGATGCAGTACCACTTTGGGGCAGCAGAACACGTGTGGCAAACAGGTTAGTCAGGTTCAGGTAACTTGTAAATGTAGTACTCTTCCACTCCAGCCTGTTGAGCTGCTGGGAATGCCAGTCCAGACCTTAACCAAGTTATTTATTAGATGCTACAGGTCAACTTCTGCCTCCGAGCTTTCCTGCTTCCTACAACATACCCTGTTTGTCTCAGGTGGGATTCCTGCCCGGCTTCTCTGCCCCTGCTCCTGGTTTACAAGGGGAAGTCCTGAAACTGCAGTCCTGGATGTTTCTGTCTCTGTTGAGGAGCTGGCAAGGATAGCCTCTGCTTTCTCAAGGGCATGTACTACGTAAGGATAAGTTGATATGTGTCCATTATTCCATGAACAACATCTGTGCTCCTTTTTTTTTTTTTTCCTCTTGTGTTCTAGAGTGCTGCAATAAAGGGAACAAAGCTTCTTACTCTTTTTTTTTTTTTTTTCCCTTTTCTAAGAGAGAGGCTACCTAAGACAACTTTGTGTTTACTGTGGAGCAGTGAACAGGTAGGAACTCAGAGTGTCCATAGCAGGTAGCCAGTGGTATAGGCAGGCCAGGTAACATGCTTGAGGTGTTGAATGTTGTACAGGCCTGCTCAAGGAATTAGACTTTTATTCTTTCTTTTTTTTTTTTTTTCTGGGAGAGACATTGTTAATGTTTACCATGTAGGTGTTGAGCCTGGCAATTGGTATGTTTCTTCCATGCAAGTGAGTTGTTCAGGAGGTAAAATGCTACTGGTATGAATTAACAAGCCCCTGCTTGAAGAAGGTGGGGAAGAAAAACATTGTTTCTAAGAACAAACTTGAAAACCACTTTGAAGTCTATGAAGAATGTTAAATATGTACTTAATTTGCTAACAAATGATAGCAGCAGACACTGCTGTGATATATGGGCATCTGCATCCTCCTCAAGTTAACCCTTAAAGCGTTGGCTGTTGGGACTGACTTCTTAACTGCAAGAGAAAAGAGAAGACAACTGGGAGGATTCTCATCTGCTGAGAAGAGAAATGGACTGAGCAGAAAGCAAACAGTTGCTTTAGGGCTGGAGCGGTTTGAATCTGGCATAAAGACCCATCTTATTAGAAAAGCACTGTGGAGAAAGTGTTCCTTTAAAGCAATCATACAAATTTCTCCTAAAAATCCCACCCTAAATCTGCTTCAGATTATCTAATATCTCTTCAGGGAATTGCTTGAGACTTTATTTTTTTTCTCTTAAAGGACAGGCTGCCTTGTGGAGAGACATGGGTATTGTTTCACCCAAGCTGTGGCTCTCTATCTTCAGACAAGAGGGAAGCACATTGTTTTGTGTCTTTGATATGATCCAACCAGAAAACAGCCTTGGGGAGTGGGGGTGGGAAGTTAGTCCTTGGCAGCAGTGCTGACTTTGTCTTTTTTTCTGTCACTGCCACAATGTACACTGCTCTAATAATTTGAGATTAAACTCGCATGGGGCGTCTCAGAAGTCCTTCTTAAGACTTGAGGTCATAACTTGCTGAAAGTTCAGAGGGACGAGTCACATTTTCATAATACAAAAAAGTTCCAGGGTTATTTTAGAATTAGGTCTGATAAGAAAACTGGTACAAGAAGCTACTTTAGTACAGCAGTTTAGTAACTGCAGCAAATTTGTAGCAGCTACTGAAAACTTTCCACCTTGCTGCTCAAGCAAGCTGAACCTTGCAAAATTCAGATGTTGATTAGAAATGTTCAGATCTATGTAAGCCAAATCTTTGAAATCCGTGGTCTGGTTGTACCTTCTGGTGGAAAACATTCAAGAAACCTCATATATTGTTTATTCTGGTTAGAATGAGCCCATTGTAGTTTGGCAGGTATTCTAATTTAAAATTGTCACCATTTATTCAAAGGCAGTTGTATCTTCTACTTAAAGACTTTTCAGAGAGATTGAACGTGCTTGTAATAGCCATCCTGAGCTGGGTACCTCTTGTATCAAATAAAGCTTTAACAAATATTTGTGTGGTTTATGCAGATTACTGTATAGTGTAGTTTTGTGAGGTTATTAATTCGCCTTGTAGGGAAGATGATGGAAAATGAAGTTTAAGTCTAATGTTAGAGCAGGACAACAGAAGAGAGAAAATATTTGGGTTTACTATTTCATTAGCTTGTTCATTGTTCTGATTTTCTGTGTAGTAGCTTTTGTTTTTTTCCACTGTGCCTAAGTAAAATCTCTTCCCCTTCTCTTAAAATATTTATAGTTTTGGTGTAAATGTTATAATACAGTTGCATTTAAAAATTTAGCTGAATATGGTAAAAGATGCAACACTATTAAAATGTTACTCAAAAGTGCTTAAAACTAAGAATAGTAGTACATTTTATTTGTATCTGATGGCATCATATGACCTGACGTGTTTATAATTTTGTGTTGGATTAAACTAATAGACCATTTAACTACTGCTGCAGTTGCGGGTGGGGATAAATGTGAATTCTTCTATGGAAGAATTTAAAATACATCTGTGGTTTGAGGCTTATGAGCACGATAAATTTAGCACACTACTGTAATCAGTCCATTTTGTGCCATGTCTCTGCAGTCTCTCATTATTGGCTATAACTCCAGCAGAATGAATGTCTGTATTCTCATGAGGGGGGCTGTTGGTGGTGGGAAACCCTTATTATCTTTTTTGATTCTGAACTGCTCTTGAAAAACAGCCAGCTTGTACAAAATACACATTTATAAATTTCTCCTTAAGGCTGAAGTTGTGGTTTGCTGTAAGGTATTTTTAAAATAATCTGCCTTAATGAGAAATGCACCTTCTTACATCAGCACTGTTGCTGCCTTCAGTAAGGCAGACGGGGGAGTGTGTGCACTTTGTTAACTATAGTTTTTACTATGGTCTACCTGAGAATATGTGACGTTTTTCTGTACTTTTCTTTGAAGCAAAATGAATATGCTACAGGGATGCTAAACAAGAAACCACCAAAATACTAGACTAAGTTATAAGGGCGTTTGTGTTGATCATAGATTAATTAACAGGGAAGTGTGAGCTTCAACATAGTGCCAAAGCACTTCTGCAAATACAGCGGAATGGAGAATGCCTGAAGCTGATGCTTGTAAGACCTCTAAGGCTGGTAGGCCTTAGGATCAGGAAAAAGATCCAGTGTTTTTTGTGTGGTTTGGTGTGTGTGTTTATTTTTGGTTTTGGTTTTTTTTGGGGGGTGTGTGTGTGTATTTGTTTTTGTTCTGTGCCTCCATTACAAGTGCAAGAGAAATGGAATCAGACCCTGTTCCCTACTCTGTAATAATCTTGAATACTAAAGTGTTGTGTTTTGGTCTTTAGACTAAACTCATTTTTTGCTTTGGCCTTCTCTTTCCTTGCTCTGCCCATTCTGTGTGGGAAGTAGAAGAATCTTATGTCCAGCACACTCTAAATACATTAAAAGGTTTTGGGTGGCTCTAGGTAAATGATACCTTCCAAGTCCTAAACAGGAGATAAGAGCGTCCTATCCCCCTGGCAGAGGTAGGAGCCAGTGTGCAGCTGCTTCCTTCCCCAGCTGTCTAGTTGTCTGCCAGCAAGTTTTTATTTATCCCCTTCCCAAGTTTTTATTTATCCCCTTCCTTCTACTTTGCGTGCTTCAGTCCTGCTTGCCTAAACAAGTGCCCATTTCCTGACATGCTTTGGTAGAACTGGGTGTGATTTGGGTTCCAGGAATAGAGCAGCAGGATATGGTCTTCATGCTTGGATGCACATGGGTGGTACTGGGAACAGCACTTCTGGCATCTTAGCAACTGTAAGTGCTACCAAAATCCATCCAGTTCTCCATCCTGTGCCTTGGGTCCTCCCAAAAAAATCCTGAAACCGTGTGGGTATCAAAAGACACATGGCAGGCATAAATATTTTAAAGCCAAAGGTCAAGTGTAGTCTTGCTTTTGTTACTTAAGCGGGACTTTTTCTTCATTTAGATCAAATTGGATATGCATGAAGAGTTTTCAGAGTAAAATGTAACCCTGTGATCATCTGTACCCCAGACAGGTGCAAACTCATCTAAAACCTGTGGAATAACCTTGATTCTCCAGCTGATCTTAAATGTGTGTTGTTTTGACAGCATTGTGACTCCACTTTGTGCTTCTTTTTTTTTGGCTCTACCAGCCCGCTGGTGTTTCCAGTGCATGCTTGTGATGCCGGGTTCTATCAAGACCTGTGGGGTGAAGTGCTAGAGCAATACTGGAAATGACTAGTCAGGTTAATGCCCCTTAGCAGTTGTTTTTTTCTTTTGGCTTTTTTTTTTTTTTTTTAACTTTTTCTGTAAGATTGCTTGAAAGAGGAAGGCCTGTTTAGCGGCTTGAGACTCTAGAGAAAAATTAAATGTATTTCTGTTCCTTGCCTTGTTCTGGGGAATTTGGCTCATCTAATGATCTGGAATTGATGCGTCCCTTAAGGTACACTTGTAAACATTAAAGTTGACTTGTAAAAGGCATTACTACTTAGTTCTACAAATTTTATTACGTGTATTATGGATTGCATAAATACAACAGGAAGTATAAGGGGGAAAAATAAATCTGTGGTGTTCAGTCATTGTTTTACTAGACTTCAAATTTTTTCTCATTACTTCATGAAATTCTTCTCTAATTCAATCTTTGTCTTTTGTCTTTGCTGCCTTGCAGGGTTGGTACAGTAGGCCTCACTAAACTTAGCTGCAACTAAGAATTTCTCCTACATCAACTGAGTTAAGGCTGATGCTCTTGTGGAATGTGGATTAAAAGTGCGTGCTAAGTTCCAAATTTCCAATTGAGAAGCGGAGAAAGTAAATGTACCACAACCACCAGCATCAGGACAGCAAACCAAGGGACAAAGAATTTGATCCGCAGTGTTGATATGTGTTAACTGGTTCACTAACTGGTTCACGTGTTGCATAAAAGACATTTGCTGGGGGGCGAGAAGTGGACGTCAGCTGTGCGAAGCCATTTTGTTTACAAAAATGAGGGCTTCTTTGGAAACGGCAGACATTGCCATTGTGGCACTGTACTTCGTGCTTGTAATGTGCATAGGTTTTTTTGCCATGTGGAAATACAATCGGAGCACCGTAAGTGGCTACTTTTTGGCGGGGCGTTCTATGACCTGGGTAGCTATTGGTGCATCTTTATTTGTGAGCAATATTGGAAGTGAACATTTCATTGGGCTCGCAGGATCTGGAGCGGCGAGTGGATTTGCAGTAGGTGCGTGGGAATTCAACGCCTTAATGCTTTTGCAGCTTTTAGGATGGGTCTTCGTCCCAGTCTACATCCGGTCGGGAGTGTACACCATGCCTGAATACTTGTCCAAGCGTTTTGGAGGGCATAGAATTCAAATATATTTTGCAGCGTTGTCTCTAATTCTTTATATCTTCACCAAACTCTCAGTTGACTTGTATTCAGGGGCACTTTTTATTCAAGAATCACTAGGTTGGAACCTCTATTTGTCGGTAATCCTCCTTATTGGAATGACTGCACTGTTGACTGTGACTGGAGGTCTTGTGGCGGTCATCTACACAGACACCCTTCAAGCTCTGCTTATGATTATCGGTGCCCTCACACTTATGATCATAAGTATTACGGAGGTTGGTGGGTTTGAAGAAGTTAAAAGAAGGTACATGTTAGCATCACCAAATATTACGTCTATCTTGTTAACCTACAACATTTCCAATACCAATTCCTGCAATGTCAACCCAAAGCCTGATGCTCTTAAAATGTTGCGCGAGCCAACAGATGAAGATATTCCCTGGCCTGGATTTCTGCTGGGACAGACCCCAGCTTCTGTCTGGTACTGGTGTGCTGATCAAGTTATAGTTCAGAGAGTATTAGCTGCAAAAAACATCGCTCATGCCAAAGGATCCACTCTGATGGCAGGCTTCTTAAAGTTGCTGCCCATGTTTATTATCGTTGTGCCGGGGATGATTTCGCGAATACTGTTTGCGGATGACATCGCCTGCATTAATCCTGAGCACTGTTTCCAAGTCTGCGGGAGCAGGGCTGGGTGCTCTAACATCGCCTACCCGCGTCTGGTGATGAAGCTTGTGCCGGTTGGTCTGCGGGGACTGATGATGGCGGTGATGATCGCCGCCCTGATGAGTGACTTGGACTCGATATTCAACAGCGCCAGCACCATATTCACGCTCGATGTC